>NC_046164.1:92219037-92494037 GCF_011064425.1 Rattus rattus | reverse complement strand
CCTGCATCAAATGCAGCAAACATCAGGACTCATTGAGGAGCGGCTCCGGCGTTGTTTTTAACTCCCCATTTTCATGCTTCCCTTTAAAGGAGAGCCGTTTGGAACATGACAAATGGGGAAAATGTTTTCCACCTGCACGCCTAGGCCTATCTGCAGAGACACAGAATACCCCTTTGCGCCCAGTCTCTAACACAGTTGAACATTCCCCCCTTTGATGCTGAACCACGGGCCTTAAGTGCGCTCTCCACAGTCCACTTTTACTCTGTGAGTCAAATCGAAGTTCTTGAAATGGGGCTGGTGGCTTTGCTGGAGTGTGAAGCGCTCCCGTTCTGTAAGAAAGACTAACCCAGGGTTGGGGATTTAGCTCAGTGGTAGAGCGCTTGCCTAGCAAGTGCAAGGCCCTGGGTTGGTCCCCAGCTCCGGAAAAAAAAAAAAAAAAAAAAAAAAAAAAAAGACTAAAAGACTAACCCAATCAGGGTATTGTGTTTCAATTTCTTTTATGAAGTAAGTCACTTTCTGGCAATTGCTGTTTGCATTTAAAAGCTAGAAGAGTCGATTTGGGGTCTAAGGGGCTGGAGAGGAAACCCCCAACCACTGGCGATTGTTTCTTCCATGGGAGTTTGAAACTACTGTCCAGGCAAGAAAATGGAGGGTAAGCCCGCCCCTGATGCAGGGAATTCCACAGCTCAAACACAAACACGTCGCACCATTTTTCTTCACTTCAGTTAGATGAAGAAGCTAAATCATAATGGATTAAAAATATGAATTAATTCCATTTCTTCTGAGGGTCATTCAAGAATCGATTTGTTTTCAAGGAGATGATACATCAGTTGCATGTGCACTGTTTCTTTCTAAAGTCAAAAATACCATTCATTTTGTGGTAGATGACAATGGCCTCCTGCCGTTCCCTTTCCACTTGGAAATCGACTAGACAAATGCTACTGGCCTTGAAAGCAGGGCAGACAGACAGTAGGTGTTACAAACTTGAACGCAGTCTGGACTCTGATGCTGGAGACCTTGAAATGAAGTCAGACTTCAAACGTGTTACCTGAGAGTGGGTAGACAGTGAATAGAGAGAGAGAGAACTAGCTCAGAGAAGGCTAGCACACTCCTCAGCCTGTCTGCTCCATCTCTCCACGTACACAGAGAGGAAGAGATCAATGTTTCAGTCCCTTGTGTCTTCCACCTTTCCCAGGAGCGAAAAGTCACTTTGCCCTATGCTGAAGACCAATTTCTGGAAACTAACAAGATCTAATTCTCTGTAATCCAGCCCTATGTAGACACAGGAGACATCAACAGGATGGCAAGGCACACCTAGGAGCCTTCATTCTTCTTCTGGGGACTTTTTCCCTTTGGAGAAGGGGGTCATGGGGCCCAGTGGAGTTGGCTATTGAGATCTTATTTCTATTCCTTAAATAAGAATCCCTGGATTGGATTCCTTTAAAGAATTGGCAAATACTTATCACACAAGCACCCACCCAGATCCAAAGTCCTTTTCTTCAGGGTTCTAGATGGAATTTAAATAGAATGACTGGAAGTCTAAATGGAAGTTAATCGAGGTTTCAGGAAGTTTTTGGAAATAGCATTTTCACATTTGTGATATTTACCAACTGAGAACAACGTATTTGACACTGAGCCAGCCATGTGCGTGTAAGACTGTAATGCCCGGAGGGTAAGAGGCACGCTCCAGATCACTGAGGACCTGCAGGAAGACGATGTATAGGAGGAGGATGTATAGGAAGAGGTCAAGAAGACGTCTAATAGTTCACTTGAGAGCAGGTCCTTAAACTGTTCTGAAAGACCTGTTCATAATCCCCCTGTTGAGAAAACCAAATTCTGTAGTGGTTCGAATGAGAAATACACCACAAAGACTCAGTTAGTGATGTTGTTTGTTGGGTGTCTTAGTTATGGTTTTACCGCTGTGAACAGACACCATGACCAATGCAAGTCTTATAAAGGACAAGATTTAATTGGGGCTGGCTTACAGGTTCAGAGGTTCAGTCCATTATCATCAAGGTGGGAGCAGGGCAGCATCCAGGCAGGCCTGGTGCAGGAGGAGCTGAGAGTTCTACATCTTCATCTGAAGGCTGCTAGTGGAAGACTGACTGCCAGGTAGCTAGCATACGGGTGTTAAAGCTCACACCCACAGTGACACACCTACTCCAACAGGGCCACACCTTCTAATAATGCCACTCCCTGGGCCGAGCATATGAAAACATCACAGTGGGGATTATGAAACCTTAATGAGGTTCAGCCTGGCTGGAGAAGTCTACCACAGAGGGTGGGCTTTGAGTACTTACAGCCTAGCTCTGTGTCCTGTTCCCTCTCTCTTCTTCCTGGGAATGGATGAAAATGTAACCAGCTACTTCCTGCTCCCACTGGCTTGCCTTGCCATGCCTTTTCTGCCATGATGGTCTCTCCCTCTGTAACCACAACCCAAAGAAACTCTTTCTTCTTTAAATTGCTTTTCGTCATGGTTTTTTCATAGCAATGGAAAAGGTAAGAATTTTCTCAGCCAGTGAGAACAACACCCACAAGCCTTTGCTGATAAATTATGTTACTAGAAATCACATTAAGCACCATCAAATAAACCATTACTCTATCCATTGTGGGAACTGCGTGGTCTGTGATTTTTAAAGTGTGGGATGGTGTCACAGGTGAGGCAGGTACAGGACAGAAGGAGGCCTATCATTGGACGAGAAGGAAGGATGGGCGGGAGAAAAGTTTGAGGGAAGAGGAGGAGACTGGAATGGAAGGAGGAAGAGACAGGAGGGACAGAGAGAAGCCATGGCAGAGAGAGCATGGAGGCTGACATTAAGATTCCATGCTGTACCTTTACAGGTTGTTATGAATGTTCTTAAGGGATGGATGTGTACTGGGCTTTGTATGTTTAGGTGGGCAACTATATCTTATCAATTGGGCCAAAGGTTATTGTGTTGTGTGTTCTTTCATGTAAGAAAATGTGCGGTGGCTGGTCTGGGCCTCCACAGAGTTGGGATGTGTGTTTCTGGCATGGAAACCTGCCTTGGGAACTAGATAGGTAGAGAGATTGCTGCCAGGCTCAGAAGAGAGAGGCTTCGGCAGTGTGGGATGGGATGGAGCAGAGCGGGTGAGATGCTTTGCTGACTGAGAATTAAGATATCCAGCAGGTATCTTGGGCACTGAGGTGCCAGACCGAGCGGGATAAAAGACAGCCTTACTTTTTTAATTTTTTATATTTTTACAACAACATTAAAAAATGGAGTCTTTATTAGAATCTTGAGATATATTTTTATTATCCTCTTTCATAAGTGAAGATATTGAGATAAAGAAGGAATGAATTATCTACATGGTAAGTGGCAGAGGTGATATTCACAACAAATCTATGAATCTTCCTGGACTCAGCTTTATGTGGCCCCTACAGTCATATCTGAGCAAGAAATTGGGCTCTGACATGCTGTGCCTGTCAGCCCTGAGGGTCTGAGACCACACAAGGTAAGACACAGATATATAGGCACAAATCCATCTTCTACCCTTGGACAAGGGCGCCCACTTATCTCTTTTAGAAGATGGGTTTGAGGAAAGAGCTGAATGATAATCAAGTGGCTACAGTATAAGGCAGAGTCAACCCGATTTGGAAAGAAAGCACACATCCGGGGTTTAGAAGTTACAACCTTCCAGTGGAAGTGCTTGCCCAAGGAGCTGCAGCTGGTTGGGGAAACACAGAGGGAAGGGGGCTGCTCACACAAAGTCTCTAAGAGGCCGTGGGGATCTGGAACTCAGCAGTCATGGCTGTTTCTATCGACTTTCGGGGAAAATGGTTGCTAATGGGTGAGCTGCCAGCCATGGTTTAATTTCCCCTTAGGCTAATTGGACTCTGATCATGAACACCCTGAACAAGTGCTCTTTGGCGGGACCGCTGGGAACCCTGCACAGGGGTGTCTACCTTGCAGTGATAGTGTCCAGTAGAAGCTGTTGAGGATGATGAGGAGGTAAGAGCATGCCATGGTTGTGAAGCCTATGCTTTCAGGACAGGATGTCTGGGCCAGTGGGTTTTTATCCTGGCTGTGACATGATGTCTGACAGAAACAATGTAAAGGAGCTTGTTCATCTGCTCATGGTTTCAGAGATTTCAGCCCGTCATGGGAGAGAGGGCATGGTGGAGCATCATAGTATCCAGAAAATGAGAGAGGAAAGGAGAGGAGAAGAGAGGAGGAGGAAGAGGAGGAGGAGGAGGGAGGAGAGAGGAGAGAGAGAGAGAGAGAGAGAGAGAGAGAGAGAGAGAGAGGATTCCTATGCTAGCAAGAATGCTGTGGGGCCCCCATCTGTGCAATGTGAGGGTGCCACCCACATTCAGGGTGGGTCTTCCTTTGATAGCTCTTCTTCTCTGGAATAGCTCATCAACACATTCCCAGAGATGGGCTTGATCAATTTGCTAGGTGGTTTTTAATCCAATCAAGGTAAGAAAAAACATCAAGTTTGTCCATCATAAAGGGCTAGCAGGGATCTGGCGGGGGATCTGGTGTTCCTAGGAAAACCACAGTCCTCCTCATGGAGTTCTTGAAAAGGAACAGAAAGTTCTTGAAAAGAAAACAAATGCATGGGTATTCTTAAAAAGAAACAAACAGACAAAACGACTTCTCAGCAAACACCCCAAATGTCTAAGATGGAAATGAGTATCTGTCAATCCAATCCACTAGTAATGAGGTCAGATAAAAGGGTTAATATACGCCGAGAAGCAGGCAGGCAGGTTGCTTCACGGGAGGGAACAATGATGCGCTATGTGACGGTTCAATTGTTTACCCTCCCAGAGTCTCGGTTTTCATGTACTTCCTGCTTCTCAGGACTTCTCAGAGGATTAAATAAGACAATTCGTGTAATTGGTTTAGTACCATCAACTTTGGGAAGGCTTTCTAAAAACAGGGCTCCTTTTAATTCTCCAGTGAGAAGAACCGATGAACTTTGCCTGTTTAACCGCACAAGTCAGGGCTTGGTTCCCATGTCAGGTCGTCGCGCAGGGGCTGAGACGTGTTTCTCATGAAGACATTAAGTTGCTAGGAGAACAGGTGGTTTTGCTTTATGAAGTTGGAAAATGAACATGGTGTGCACAGGTCTGGGTACCCTCTACCAGGTACTCAGTACCCTCTACCAGGTCAGCACAGTGTATTTATCCACAACGAGGCTGGCACCACAGGGCTTTGAGACGTTCCTCCGTCCACACTGTCTGAGCCATCTGAATGCTACAACTGTGGCCTGGGCATCCATCCTGGGTTAGGAATGTGAGAAGTTTGTGGAACATCAAAATGGTTGAGTATTCAGTGCATCTTCTGTCTTCCTCCTGCAGATTCAGTGCGTTAGTAACTGGAGCTCCTGTGCCTTTAAACAGTCCGTGAGTGTGTGTGTGTGTGTGTGTGTGTGTGTGTGTGTGCACGCATGCGCACACATCCATGGTGCTTGTGTCTCTGTGTGTGCATGTGTGTGTATGTCTTTTTCTGTGTGTGTATGTGTATGTGCCTGTATCTGTGTGTGTGTGTGTGTGTGTGTGTGCATGCATGGTGCTTGTGTCTCTGTGTGTGCATGTGTGTGTATGTCTTTTTCTGTGTGTGTATGTGTATGTGCCTGTATCTCTCTCTGTGTGCGTGTGCGTGTGCGTGTATGTGTTTGTATGTGTGTGCGTGTAAATTGTTTCCTCTATATTTTAAAAAATACACTTAAAGCACTCTTCTTTGCTTATAATGATCAAAACGTACAAAGTAGTGCTTAAAACATATTTTGAGCAAACAGGAGTTGCATCTGGAAACACGGTTGGCGAGAAGTACAACTGTTCGAATAGGCTTGATGCTTTTCTCCCTCCTCCTCCTAAGCAAATGCTCTGGAAAGTTCGTTTTATATCAGAGCAGCTTTATTTTTTTCCTCGAACCTGTTTTAAAGTTAATTATCAAAAGCTCACATCTTCTATCTCTTGCCTATGGATCCCTGCTGGGTTTGTTTCTTAGCTTTCCTTGGGAAAGAGTCGCTCTATGGAAGATCATTGACATGATGTCACAGTCCAGGGACTCTAAGCGTCTTAGCTAATCAGCTTGGAACATCAGTACCTCCTTAATGTGGGATTGGGGACCTTCTGGATGCAGGGCGAGATGCCGCGCTAGTCTGCAAGCGCACCACTTTATTTCCTCTGCTTTAAGCAAGAATAATTTGCCTTTTTTTCTCTCATCTTTCTCCCTTGTTGTTTTGCCCCTGAAAACCGTGCAGCCAAAGCAACCTCGAGGGTGGACACTAAATCTTCTGATGCAGGCAGAGCAGTGATAACATCTGAACTGAGGGTGCTTTTCCAGGGCATGCTTGACAGATGTAGTGGGGCCTTTTAGGATTTAGTGCTGGTGCGTATCTATTACGGAGTTGCAGCACAGCTCGGCAGGGGCTGTGTGGTAATCTCCCATGAATTCGCTCTGACTTATCGGAGCGGCTGAGCAGCTTGCTACAGGACTCGGGGGCTCGATGGCCATTAGAGAAGACGCAGACCTTCCAAGGGCGACTCTTTGAACTTCCCTTCTGCAGGGGCGCGTTTCTGGAGTGGGATTCTCCTGTTCTGGAACTTACAATTCCCTCAGCCTTTAAGGTGTGATGTAGAACTTGCTTTTTTTTACCACCTCCCCCCTTCCTCTAGCTTCTTAGAATTTCAAGGGATCAAATTTAATTTCTGACATGGCTAGTAGGGCCAAAGTGATTGCTCTGTGGAGGAGCAGCCTGTTAGGAGCTGTGACAGGGCCAAGGAGATCCGATGCTTGCTTGCGGGACTGCTGCTTCTCTTCTCTCTCTCTCTCTCTCTCTCTCTCTCTCTCTCTCTCTCTCTCTCTCTCTCTCTCTCTCTCTCTCTCTCTCTCTCTGTCCCTCTTTCTCCCTTTCTTCTAGCCTCCCCTTCTTAGCCTTCTGTCCCTTTCTTTCCTCTTCGTTCCTCACCTCTTCCTGTCCATCCTCCTTGTCATCCCCCTACTCCCCCACCTCTTTTCCATGTTTTCCCCTCCTTCATTTATGCGCCATTCTCCTTTCCCCTGCCCCTTTCTCTGTAGGACCAGACCAACAATCCGGCATTTTCCCTGACTCCTGCCCCAAGAGTCTCATCTGGTTCTAAGAGGATGTGCTATAGGATAACCAAACTCCTTTGTTTCAACAACCACCTTGGCATTTTAGAAAAAATACCACAATTGATCACAAACACCAAATTGTTTAGATCACAGATTAAAGTTTAATTTGGGAGTTTTGCTGTAGGGTTAGAATTAGCTCCAGAGCCTGTGCCACATAGGAGGCGCTGTAATTTGTTTTAAGGATAAGGCCTTCGGGCAGTTGTGCATAAAATGAGTATGATTCCTTATTCCCACGGTTGATTTTTGAATGGGAGTGCAATTAGAATTTCTTATACCCAGAAGCACATACAGTCAGAGTAACGATAATACCATGAATGCACTTCAGCTTAGAAGACCCGTCTTGGAAATTTATTTGTTGTTCACCAAGTTCTAATACAGACAGTGCCACACTTTCTGTAACAACGACAGACTCCCCCTTTCCTTTAAGTCTGCTGTGTCCGTGTCAAGATTTCAATGGAGGGCATTAGTGTCACTCACAGAGATGTGGAAGTGATTATCTTTCTTTAGAGAACATGTCCTGCTATACACTCCATGGTGCCCAGTTGTTTCTTGCAGAGAATTTCAATACTCAATGCTACAAAGCAGCCCTGCTACAGAAAGCGGTAGGAAGGTGGGGTTTCTGACTGATGGCCGCCATTACACTAGTTCTGCAGTGGCTATGAGGGCATCAGTGTCCACAGTATCCTTAACCCATCAAACATCGACTGACTGAGTGGTGTGAAGGAGACACTCTCTTTCTTCCCCACTCTCCCGCCCTACTGCATTCTCTCTCCTTCCCCCTCTCTCGTTCTCTCTTCCCATCTCTCTCCCTATCTGTGGAATGTCTCCCACTGTGTTGATTTAGGGCTTCCTAAAGTGACAGGCTACATGGTTTGTTTTTGGAAAAGATTCATCTCATCAAGGTTGGTTAATAAGGTACACACCTACCCTATTCTTTTGTGTCTTCAAATAAATCTCATGGGCTATTTGGCTCTATTTTCAGGACATTTGAGACCATCCATGAAACCATGCCCTGCAGTTCCTCTCACCCCCATGCTAGCAGCTTACCAGCGTACACACCAAGCCTCTCCTAGTGAACAGGATGAGGGCCAACGGCCGCCACTGGCGTCTTTGATTCTCCCATGGGAAGGGAAAGTTTTAGAATTCAGTCAAACAGGCGCTGTATGTTAGACTCAGGCAGGGTTACCTGTCTAGTGTGGATATTTCAGTTGGTGGTCTAGTCAGAGAGCATGGGAGCCACAAAGCCTGTGACTGGCCAAGGCACACAGGCTCCTTAAGAGACGAATGTGACTTTGTGAATTAGTTCTCTGTAGCCATCAGGGGTGTGTGATCGGCTTGATGAAGACTCTCGTGATATTACAGCCTTTTCCTTGGAAATGAACCCTTGGCACTTCCTTTGTCCCCAAGGCCTTGTTTCTTGAGGCAGCAATTCCTAAAGATTCTCTCATTTCACCTGCTTCCTCCAAGTTCCTCTAGAATTCAGTAAATCATGATTTGTGGCATCTGATTCATTCTAAAGGTATTCAAACTTTTAATATAATTAGTCCCTTTCTCAACCTCCATTCCTCCCTCTAAATCCTCCCATATGTCCTTTCTTGATGTCTTTCAAGTTTATGGCCTCTTTTCATTAATTGCTTCTACATACAATATGTATTGATAAATACATTTCTAAATGCATAAATCCACGTGGCTAAGTCTGTACGGTGTTACTGCTATGTATGTTCTCAGGGCTGATCATTTGGTGCTAGATAATCAGGTGGTTTACTCTTCCCTGGGGAAGACCATTTCTCCTGTTCCCTTAGGTGCCTAGCATCCATTCTTTTAAACACTCTCCTGAATTTTCCTATAGATGCGAACTCTTTATACATTTTCCTCCTTTGAAAGCTTAAACTGCCTTTTCTTTGCAAATTATTTTTTTCCACTTAATATAGTTTAGCTACATTTTCAACGTCAGTGTCTACAAAGTCATATACTCTTACAGTGTTCTAGTATTTGCCTGTAATAATTTTAACAATCCCTCGATGTTAGATATTTGGTAAATTTCAGTCTCTTGAGCTTGAAATTTATCATCATATCACACCGCTATGTTTAAATATTTTATATTTATTTGATTATCTCTATAGAATGCATTCTTAGAAGCAGACTAGATGACATGAGAAATGTTAAAAAGCTTGTGCATGTGTGTATACCTGTGTTTTTGCATGCACTTGTAGGTATATGCATGTACTTTGCAGGTGTGTGTGTGTGTGTGTGTGTGTTCATGTGCATGTATTGGGCATTCAGTGTGAGTCTGTGCAGACCAGAGTCCATATCTAGCATCTTTCTTAAACACTTCTGATACAGGATCTGTCACTGAACCAAGCACTCACACCGATTGGGCTAGACTGTCTGGTGAATAAGCGGAGAGATTTGCCTGTCTCTGGACTGTACACACACTGCTGTACCTCGTCTTTCAGACGTTAGTAAAGCAAACACTATAACTGAGCTTTCTCATTAGCCCCAACTTAAAATACTAAGGCTTTTGAATAATTTTGATAAATTATGAAACCGAATGCTTACACAAATTTATGCTCCTCCCATTTTTTTTGTCCTGAAACCTTCTACATTGTCAGTTTCAAAATATCAGTCAAACCTCGATAGATGGAATTTTGTTTCATTGTTATAATTTGTATGCTTTCATTTTTTTTTGTGTGTGTGTGTGTGTGCTTTCTTATGATAGATATTTGGTGCCAATCGCTGTCTGGTTTACGTGATGGTGTTTCTTTACTTTTGGGCAGGGAAGATGTGTTCTACTTCTTGAAGTGGGAAGTGTACTATTGAGATGTGGTAAGTGTTATATGACCCTTGTTCTCTTGAATTCACGTAAAAGTGTTAAAGAGCAGACTAGAGAGATTAATTTCTTTCATAAAATGGCACAGCTCCAAAATCTAGAGAAATTCGAGGAAAGGATTAAAAAAATAAGTGAAAGGCTAATAACTATAAATAGAAATCTTTAAGGAATCAGATGAAGTAAAAGCTTGAGAGGAACGTGAGGGAGAACAGTCTTCTATACACTGCCAGAGGCAGAACCAACCACTTTGGAAAATAATTTTCTTCTATTTTTCAAGTTGACATTGGCCCACCCTATTATCCAGAAAAAATGTTTCTAGAAACCCCCCTGCAAATATTCATGAATATTTCTAGTTGCTGCTCTCATAATGATAGAGAGACTTGAAATGATGTGAATGCCTATCAACAAAATGATTGAATGTACTGGTCTATGGTGGGAGGAAATCAATGCTATAGTAGGCATAAACATTTCTAAAATGATGCCAATATTCAGTTCTAGAAAGCCACATCCATATGATACTATTTCATAGCTCTCTAGAGCAAAAACAAGCTTATGTACATGTACAATACACTAAATAGTGCAAATTGAGACCTTGGTTGTGCTTGTAGGCTGATGGAAAGGAAATGGGAGATGCATTGAAGTTCATGCGCACGTCCTCAGTTCCACAGGAACTCTTGCAAGATTGTATAACATACATGTGAGATGCATTTTATGACTTTAGAAAATTAACACAAAGAATAAAAGCCAAAGTCAATGCTAGGGGCAAGTGGGTGGCGTTAACAACCCTCTGTGTTTTTGCCTTGAAGTCATTACCTGGCTGTCATATCTGCCCATTTTCTGAGTAACCACTCCAATACTCTTCTTCAAAGTCATTGGTGGAAATGTGTATCAATGGACAAGTGTGCAGGGTAGTTTCCCAGCATGCTTGGCACCTTTTAGTACCATAATGATTTCTCCTCTATCAAATGCCATGATTTGGCTAGTCCCTGATGTCTTCCTTACCATCCTGACTGACACTGCTCCTAGTCCCTATGCTAACTAAATGGGTGGCTTTTGAAAGTTGTAAATACAAAGTTGGTTTTCTCTCCCTCCTTCCCTCCCTGTCTCCCTGTCTCCCTGTCTCTCCCTGTCTCCCTGTCTCCCTGTCTCCCTGTCTTCCTTTCTCCCTCCATCCCTCCTTTTCTTCTTCTTCTTCTTCTTCTTCTTCTTCTTCTTCTTCTTCTTCTTCTTCTTCTTCTTCTTCTTCTTCTTCTTCTTCTTCTTCTTCTTCTTCTTCTTCTTCTTCTCTTCCTCCCTCCCTTCCTCCCTCCCTCCCCTCCCCCTCCTCTTCTCCCTCTCCCTCTCTCTTTCCCAGGCTCTCTTGAACCATTTCATATCTGATTCTACGTGTTTCTTTCCAGCTTCAATTTCCACCCTAAGGTCAAGATTTAAGAACTGGTTTTAAAGAACTGTGCTGCAAGGGAGCAAATTCTGGGTGCTCAGCATATTGGGACAGACCTTCCGAACAGGCAAATCTTATCAATGGCTTCAGGTCACTTCCTGTTGGTGAATCTAAAATGCATTGTTTTTGAGATCTTCTACTTCTTCCTTGCATGTGCCAGAGCAACTGGAGGCACTTTTGTCCTCTGGGGTGGGAGCTTTTGGTAGTGTCTTGGGATAGTCTTGGTTGGAGGATGAAGGAAGGACAGAGATACCACTGAGCATCCCATAATGCACAGAGCAGCACATAACAAAGATCTGACTCAAAAGGCCATTGCTGCTGAGTTGTGGAATTCTAGCTAGGAAGGGCTTTACCTTTCCATTTGGAGACAAAGTCTTTCTGGTGCCTGAACACTTGGTACCTGATGCACTGATACATGATTTCTCTTAAAGACTGGCCTATTGGATAGAATATGGAGACATCAAAAAAGGAAGAGGATGGCCAAGTGTGTCTCTGTCACACAGACTTGGCTTGGTGGCATGGTTCATGTTCTGCAGGTTTTGGTTGACTATCTCACAGGATGAATTCGGTTGAGTTCTCTTCTACCAGTTGGGCTTGTGTCTTCTACTGATTTGATTTGGTCTTCTACAAACCTCTTATAAAATAGATATGTCATAAAATAAAAAAAAAGCTAATGAACTGATTGTTGGTAAAGTTGGCAGTAATGGCCACCAAGACTAGTTGTGAGGAGCATATATTTTACCAGTAGCAGGGGTTACTAAGAGCAGGGGTGGAGGATATTAGCTCTTTCCTAAGCCTTCTATTCTTGTGGATTTACAGGGCGTTGATCTATGAGGGGTCATTCTATTGAATTTTTTACTCCTAGGAGAAGAAATGGAGACTCACAGGAGTTGAGCATTTTATTCAAGTTTTCACAGCAGGTTCCCGGCAGACCTGAAGCAACCATCTATTTTTGTGCTTTCCTTTCACAGGGCTGCCCAGTAAGCTATTTTTTAAGGATCTGCCCAAAGCAGTGCTGTATAAAGGGCTCATGATTTTCATGAGGGATGTATGCGATTCTATGTGTGTGAGCATGCATGTGTTCATATGTGCATACCATTGTCCTGAATATCAGAAGTGAGGATGATATCCCTTGACCTGTTCCTGACCCCCAACAGGGAAGGTTAGATCCCTGTCTTCTAGTGGGTAGCACAGCCTGTCCTGCACGTCCCATACTTTGTCAGGGCTGTGAATTTAACGGCTACCTTCCATTCTAGCTTTGAGATGACGAGAACTAACTTATTTTTGTTCAAGGAATACAACATATTCCTCAGTAATGGTTCTCCATGAATAAATAAATGTTAAACCAGAAAGTAAGGACATTTTAGGTCAAGTTTTGGGGAGTTGTTTGTGGACACTCTTCGCTGGTGATATGGAGATTCTCAAAGTCAAGAATGAAGGTGGATTTGGCCTAAATGGCATCGTGTAGAAAACTCAGCAACCCCACAATGCTCAAAACTGGAGCAGCGTGGCTGCTGGGGCCAATACTACCTTATTCGAGCTGTTGTGAGACCCGAGGGTACTAGTGGTGGGCAGCATAATGGATAGCCACTCCCCTTTCACACTGTAATGCTTTTATTGTGGGTGTCATTGATATCCATATTTTCCCCACAAAGACAGTGTCTGAGCAATCTTCCCAAAGCTCATTACATGGAAGATGAGATAGCTCATTATCCTGAAAATTCTTCAATAGCTGCTCGTAATAAGGGCAGTTAAGTTCAGAGTGTCCACTATCCTTCAACATCTTCTTACTCTCATTGAAGTCTAATCCAACATTATTTCCACACACCACTTTTCTTCCTTATCTTGTCTGTGGATGAAGAGCATTCAGGGCATTAACACGGATATCAGATTCAACTTGAACCTGGTGACTGTAGTTTCTGATGGTCTAGTTCAGTAAGAGGTCCCTCCTGATGGATTCTTGGGGTTCTGTGTATATAGACCATGAGTCTCCGCTGTACAGACACCACCAAAAGAACAATAGGATTGAGGGTGGGGAAGGCATGGCTGTCCTCTCTGGAAGCAGCTGAAAGAAAAGGAGAAACTTGAGAAGGAACTCAGCCTGAAAGTCACCTGTTCTTCCACAGTCCCAGGGTCATCCAGAATCACCCTTTTGGGATGCTTATGTTTTTTGTTTGTTTGTTTTATTTCCCCACTGTCTCATGAACCTGCCCTTATCCTGGTATCCTTGATCTGCCGTTGGTCCTTACCACAGCCCTTTGTATAGACCTTACCACACTTTTGCATAGACCCAGCTTGGAATCCCAGACTGTTCTGTAATACCTTGTCAAGTCCCCACTATTCTGCAAGGCCTCTCAGAGGCAGAGCCAGGGTTAGGAGGGCAGGCAGCATTACTTCCAATTTTCCACGAGAGCATCTGAGAGTGGGGAGATAGTGGTGCTTATAGCCAGCATCATAGCCTTTTCACTTTAATATAGCCACACGTGACACGTATCGAGTGCTTATTATGTAGCAGGCAAGGTTTATTCAAGCTTTATTTTAGCTAATTCTGCCATCATCCTTTGAGATAGGTCTTATATTATCCTGCTTTTACAGAAATATGAGGCACACAGAGAACAGATAATTTGCTCAAGGTCATTTAACTAGTCAGGGGAGGGGCTGTGATTTCAGCCCAAGCATCTGACCTCCAAGCTGGGCACGATGTTAAGCTGCCATTTAGCAGAAGAGAACTGGACCAAGTTTGGGTTTGTCTCATTTTCACTGTTGGGCTTTGGGCGGCAAATGGGTTTGTTCCTTTTTGGAGTCTCAGTGGTTTAATTTTTAAATTAAGGACAACTAATAGATGCCATGGTGTCAGAAACTATTCACGAGTGCTACCGTTGGACCGTAATCTTTGTATAGAGTTAAGATTCTGCTATTCTGGCTTTAGTTACCTGCTCCTGGGTCTGTCCAGTGAATGGCATTTACTATGTGTGGGAGATGTGAGGCCTTACTTGTTACTTGCTCTGTGTCAGTCACTCTGATCTTGTCCCTGCTTACCACTAGCGGCATGCATATTCTTGACTGCACCGCTCCTCATCAATACCACGACATTCCCTCTCCTCAGGTCTGAATTTCAAGCCTTATGGTAGGCTGTTCTCCTTTCTTAGCAACCTAGTATAGCATGCATCCATCTTGGTGGGCCTCTCGGTGCCCTGACATGATGCCTTATCATTATTCATGGCCTCTTCTGTCTTAGAGTTGCTGTGAATGATACAAACATACATCTCTGTGTTCACTGAGCTCTCGTCTCTCACCTGCTCTGTCTCCCTTGACTTCTCCTGTCAAAGCCCTATCTTCCGGATCCAGGTTCATTCCAAGCTGCTAACTGTACCTGGAGAAATCCCTCAACCCTGATGGCTTTTCATTGTGTACCATCATTTTCTCTTGTTTTTTGTGACTTCATCTGCCCTGTCCTCGAATCAATAATTCTGACTTCTTTCCCCTCCCAAACACCAGCAGTCCATCTTACTCTTTCCTTCACAGAAAGGATCTCCTTTCTCATTTTTCCTGAAACAAACAGATGCCAGGGCTGAGAGTTACCTCTGTGTATTACCACACAGGTCAGCCTACCTGTATGAGAGGACACTTCTCATCCTTCTAAGTGGGTTCTGCCTGCCTCTGACTGCAGAACACAACCACGGGCTCACTACACGTCAGCCTGTCTAATTGTGCTAGTATGCAAGGTCCTTTTTGCCTGGGGGCCTTCAGCCCTAGTATTTCCTTATCTCCAGATCCACCCTCCTGAAACAATTGCCTGGTACTCCTCTACCTAGTTCTGGGCCTGCACATGTTACCCTCTGAACACACTTTTCCTGACAACCCTGCCTAAAATAGTGCCTCTTCTTTCATATTACCACTGTCTCCTTACTTTGCTTTATCTGAAAAATAATTGTTATTTACTTGTTTACTTCTGTTCTTCCTAAGAGAATGGAAGTAACTTGATAGTGTGGTACTTGAATCCTCGTCATGTTATTTGCATCTGGCTTAAAATTACCCATCACATAGTAGGTGCTCAATCTGATGAACAAATGAATGCAGAAACAAAAGTCGGACATGATCTTAGATAAGTCATTCTATAGCTGTTGCCCTTGTTTTCTATGAGCTAGTGTCCTGCTCACTTCTTGTTGCTATAATAAAACTGAGCCAAAACATCTGAGGGAGAAAGGAAAAGGCTTTGTTTTGTCTTATTGTTGGCTTATGTGTCTTAATCAGTGCGTCCCTGAAGAAAGTCAGGGTAGGAACTCAAGTGGTAACAGTGGAGAGGTGCTGCTTACTGGCTTGCTTCCTTCCTCTGGCTTTCTGCTTATACAGCCCAGAATCACCTGATCAGGATGGCATCACCCACAGTGGGATAGGCTATTCTACATTAATTAGAAATCAAGACCATGTCCCACAGATATGTCCATAGGTCAGTCTGCAAGCAACAGTCACTAATTTGAGAATTTTTTTCTTCTCAAGTATATCTATTTCTACGTCGAGTTGACAACAGCTAACCAGGACAGGTAGATGGGTCCCAGTGACAAGAAGGGATGTCTGTTCCAGGTTCTGTTCTTCCTGAATAATGAATATCGGACTAGTCCTAAGATACTGTCTTTCTTCTAGCTATTGGCTTAGTTTGTAGGGTTTTAAAGATAGTTTTGCCACTTTCTCTGGGTGAGCAGAGCAAGTCTGAGATGACCCCCATTTGGTGCCATATGGCCAGAATGGGTAGATCCTGCCTGGGACAGCCTGCCCCTTGGCACAGGAGGGGTAAAGCATACCGGAAGTGACCCCAGCTGTGATACTGCCAAGGGCCATGTCTAGGTCAATGACCCTGCTACAGTGGGGGTCTGTTACCCCCAAAGATCATGAAGACGTTCTGAGCTGATTTCTGGGGTCAGGTTCATGTCTAAGGGCTGGGCAGAGCTGGCCCTGCCTTTCAACTGAGGCAGCACTTGGGAGACTGACCCTACAGTAGAGCTGGCCCTGGTGGTATGGGCACCTGGTGATCTGGCCCTAAGAATGCGAGCATGGGAGAGATGGCCGTGCCCCTTGCCTGGGCAGTGAGGCTGAGCTGGCCCTACCCTTCACCAACTGCAGCACTTGGGAGATCAGGCTCTGAACATCACCAGGGCAGCACAGTACAGCTGACCCTGGCGGTATTTATTTGGGAAAACTGGTTCTGAGTGCATGAGAGCAGGTGAGCAGGCCCCACCCCTTGCCTAGGCAGTGTAGCCCAGTGATGTGAGAGTTGTCAGGCTGACCAACTCAGCCCACCACCAGGCTTTGAGTTGGCATTTACTTTATCTCTAAGGGCTGGAGCATGTGAGGGAGCCTGCCCTCCAGATTTAAAGCTGTAGGATTTCCATGACACAAGGCAACAACAGTCCATCCAAGAGGAATTGCAGGGAAGATCCAGTATTGCTAATAGAGCAGGAGCCAGAGACCTCAAACCAGACCAATGACTCACTGCAAAGCTCATTTGCAAGAAAAGCTGTTGGGGCAAAAGTGTATACTGTGTGACACACCATGACACACAACAGCTTTCATATTGAGATTCTTGTTTGTTTTCTTTTGGAGGGAGATTTAGATATGGAGGGATGTGGAAAATGAATGGGGTTGGGGTACCTGATGTAAAATTCACAAAGAATTAATAAAAAGATAAATATTTCAGTCAATTGATTAATTAATTAGTGTGTGTGTGTGTGTTTGTGTGTGTGTGTGTGTGTGTGTGTGTGTGTGTGTGATATGTGCTGGTGCCTGAAGGGTCCAGAAGAGGGTTTTGATCCCAGGGAGACTGGAATTACACTCAGTTGTGATCTGCTCACTCTAACATGCATTAGGAAATGAACTCCTGTCCCCTTAAGAGCAGCAAGTGCTCATAAGCACTGAACCGTCTCCCAGATCCTGCTTTGATTTTAACACCCGTGAGCTTCTTGGAGATCCCCACGGCTTCTGCTTGGCTAGAGTTCTACACTGTTTGGCTGGGCTGTGCCAACTCAAACAATAGACCACGAATGGAGAATGCTGTGGATATTTGAGACGGTGAGTGCTAAGAGAGTCCTAGGGAATGTTATAAGGGCCCCTGTCCAGGTCAGGACAACTTGAAAAAGTGGCAGTTAAACCTTTAGCTAGACGGAGGGAGAGTGGGACAGGTCCTGTGCTGGGCTGAACATTCTCTGGGGAGTCCCTTAGGGCTGTGTGCCTGGTGGCCTCCCTGTTCATATACTCTTTGGCTGGAACAATGGTACCACAGTGTTACTTTTGGGTTGAATCAAGTTGGAGAGGCATTATCCTTGCCGCTCTACTGAGGCAGAGCAAGGGGTGCATTCTGAGTTAAACCTAATAATAACAATGGTAGCATTGCGTATGCGTGTTTTCAAGAGCCACTGTGCTGGGTTTTATGATCAGTCTTACATAATCCCTTATCACCCATAGGGATAATCACAGGTCACATCATGGTGCACCAGTCATGTCTGTGGCCCCACCCAGCCCAGATGCATGAGCTGTTTCACCTCGGGTCCCTCACCCTCTCTACTTCCGTGGCCCATGTCATCTGCTGTGCAGGAGCTTGCTCTGCTCACAGGAAAGGCAGCCCAGGAGTACCAGATCTAGGGGTGCCTTCAGTTACCCAGAACAGGAGGCAGCAGATGTATGAAATGGCTGTCCGTCCTCCTGTGAGGGACAATTCTTGGGTGTGTTACACCTCAGAAAGTCCTAAAAGGTTCTCAGTGGGATCTGTTCTTACCAGTGACAACGGTAACCAGCTTATCGGCCAGTATTCTATCACATTTTCTCCCTCCTTCTCTAGTGACTCCTGAACTGGCCTCTTAAGTACCATATCTGTACGCATGCCCTTCCCCTGCTATCTGCTTTTAGGGGATCTGAAGCTCTGGCCAGAATTGGTTCCTAGTTTATAAATGAAAACATTACAGACAGGAGAACCAGAGGCTGGCCATGTCTTTGGTTTTAATCAGACTGGGACTCACCTGCCCTGCTTGCCTGTGGACTGTCACTAGAGTCTTGGGTACAGGTCTACAAGCCTATGTGGACTCCCTGGCAATGGGCAGGGCATCCTCACAGAATTGGAGGTGTAGCCTGTGTAAGGCACAGTGCCAAGATATCTGGGCCCACCTGGTGGAAAACAACATGACACATGTTCTAGAAACACCTACTGCAAAGCCTGGTCGGACATGACCTGACAGGCTGAGTTTGCCCTACTGTGTCCCACATTGAGTGACGCAGGCACAGGTGCGGCTGTCATCTTTCCCAGGCTCTCTGTACCACCCCAGACATCTGGGCTATGTGTGGGTTGCAGCACATCCTTTTATAGGCACCCTTTAGCCCATAGTATTGAAGGGACAGAAGCTCTGAGCCACGGTGGGGATAATGGAAGTCAAATTAGGTATTTACAAATAAAAAAAAATACGGGATGGTGTTTGAGGAGGAAACATTGGCAGAAGGGGTAGAACTGTACTTTCTAGATCTCAAAGTAATATTTGGGTCTAGTGCCTTCCTTAGTGGCATTCTGGAGTCCTAGTAATGGCAGTACTTATGCAGAAGGCAGGGCTTGCCAAGCCAAGAACACCCAGTGAGAGGGGTAGGCTCTCACCATAAAACTGCCATAATGATCTGTTGCTCACTCTGTTCTGTTGCTCTTCTGAGAGCAAATTGAGATTACATCAGCTTCGAGGTGCTGGGTGGTACCTGACTCAGCCACAGCACAACATGGCCTCCTGTCTCCTGCCTTCCTACAGGCCCCGGAAGGGCAAACAACTTAGACAAGGGTTTCCATGCCTCCTTGAACTTCAGCAGGAAATCAGTGCTGCAGAAGAAAATATAAATACATGGCTGAGCAAACTGATGAAGACAGCGCAGGATTCGAAATAAGAAGTCCAGAGAAGGGAAAGAAATGTTGAAGAGAAATCAAGCTGCAGTGAAGATGGAATCGAGAATTTGGTATCACAGCTAGGAAACTCAAGAGAAAGTCTTAGCAGTTGGATGACTCAGCTGGAAGACCAAATATCGGTACCCAAACATAAACGAGGGAAGCTAGACCATAGGAACAAAGAATATAAAAAGAAGTTTAGAAAGCACAAGAAAAGGACATGGAGGGATTTGAGATGACAATACTATATCTAAGTTATTAGACAAAGACAAATCTCTGGTCAATGACATAAGTCAATCTTCTATAAGGAAGGAGGAAACTGCCCCGAACTAAGGAAAGACATAGACATACGGTTACAAGGAGCACGCAGAATGCCTAATAGACAAGAAGGGCCAGAAAAGAAAACTCACATGGCATATAATAGTTAAAACACTAAATATAGAGAACAAAGAAAAAGTATTGAAGGTCACAAGAGAAAATAATGTAAGGCACATGTAGAAGAAACCACAGCAGAAAACGGCTATTTCTAGAAGAAACCCAGAAGAGCTTAGAACAATTCACTCTGTTCTGAAACCCTATGACTGCCCGCCTAGATTACTGGACCCAGAAAAAAGCTATAGTGGATGGAGAAAGAAAAACTTCCCATGATACAAAGAGTTTAAAAATTAGCCCCAAGGAGCATATTGAAAGCAATGCTTTGAACTGAAGGAGAGGAAGCATGGCCAGGAGGCTCAGAGAGCAAACTATAATTAATAAAATATAAAACTTGACAAATAGTAAAAACCAAACCAACCCAAAACACCAAATGGCTAAACTCAACACACACACACACACACACACACACACACACACACACACACACACACACTTTAAACATCCAAATATCTAAATTTTTCATTCAAAGCATAAGCCCTCTGAACAAATTAAGAAACAGAATCTTAAATAGCGCATGTCTTTAATCTCAGCTTGGGGGGCAGAGGTCAGCCTGGTCTGCACACTGAGTTCCAGGACAGCCAGAGCTATACAGTGAGAACCTGTCTCAAAAAACAAAACAAAACACACACAAAGAAACAAATGAACAAACAAAAACAGCACCAAACCCTAAGCCTCCTCTCCCATCATTTTGTTATTTATAAGAAACTCATCTTAGATTTAAAATTAGGCACCAGTTAAAGAGTGAAAAAATGTGTTCTAAGCAAATGGGGTTTGGATGCAGACATCCATTGCTATCATAATCTCGGACAAAATTGATTTCAAATTAAAACTAACCAGAAGGGACACAGAAGGCACTTTAGTTAAAACAAAGAGCAAGCAAGAAAAGATTACAATATTGAATGTATGTGTACCAAACTCTGCTGCAACAAATTCCATAGAATTCCATAGAAAAGCAAACTACTGGAATTGCAGGCATAGATTAATACCATTGCAATAATAACAGGTGACTTCAACATCTTATTTTTACCAATAGATAGAAGTTTTTGGATAAAAGTAAACAGAGCAACTTCAGAATTAAATAACATCTTACATCAAATAACCCTACACATATTTGCAGAATATTCCACACAACAATAAAGAATATACGTTATGCTCAGCAGCTCATGAACATTTTTCTATTTTGTCTTCATCTGGGGACACAATCCAACCTTAACAAATTCAGAAATACTGAAACAATTCCATGTATCTTATCTGGCCATTATACAATAAAACTTAAAATTAACAGCAAACAAATCTCATGAAGATTAAATCAGTCATTCTTGAATGATGAATGGGTCAAAGAAGAAATTAAAAAAGAGAATTTTTAAAACTTTCTAGAACTAAGTGAAAATAAAACACAAAACAGCAAAACCTCTGGGACGTATTCCAAACAGTTTTAGAGGAAAATTTATTGCCCTAAGTACTACATTAAAAAACGAGAAAGAGCCCAATTAAATGACTTAATGGTACAACTCGATGATTAGGAAAAACAAGAACAAACCAAACCCAAACCCAGTAGATGGCAAGAAATAATAAAAATGAAGGCGAAATTAATTAAATAGAAACTAAAGGACACAAAGAATCATTTAATCTAATATCTGGTTCTTTGAGAAGATAAACATGATCAACAGACCTTTGGCTTAAGTAACTGAAGGAAAGAGAGGACCTAAATAAGCAGAACCAGGGAAAAACAAAGACACAGTATAACAGACACCAAAGAAATTCAGAATGTTATAAGGGAATATGTTGAAAACTTGTACTCCATTAAGTTGAAAAAATCCAAAAGAAATGGATGAATTTCTAGATTCATGTAAACTACCAAACTTAAGTTGATCAACAATGTAAGCAGAGCCATAACACATGAGATTGAAAAAGCCTTCCAGAAAAAGGGGGGCAGATTTACAGCAGAATTCTAACAAATCTTTCAAAGATTTACAATGAAAACGTTACAAAGTATTATTCAAAAAGAAAAAGAAACAAAAGGAGCCTTTGTAACTCCTTCCACCAAGCCAATATTTCTCTAATATCAAAACCAGGCGAATATAAACAATGGAAACCAAAAATCAAAGAACTATATACCCTTGATGCAAACACTTCAATAACATATTCAAAAAGCAAATACAGGCATACATCAAGAAGATCGTCCATCATGGTCAAACTGGCTTTATCCTGGAGCTGGAGGGATTGATCAATAGATGTAAGTTAATAAATGTAATAAAATACATAAACAGAATTAATGACAAAAATCACATGCTCATTTCAGTAGACACAGAAAAAGAAGCTTTTGATGAAATCTAGCATAATTTTGTGATAAGAGTTCTAGAGAGATTAAGAGTTGGGGGAGGGGCATGCAACAGCATAATAAAAGCAACTTAATAGAGCAACCTACAGCCAGCATAACCTAAACGAAGAGAAACTCAAAGCCATCCTATTAAAATCAGGAGGGACTCAGAGGTGTCCACTCTTCCCACTCTTTTTAATACAGAATTTGAAGCATGAGCTGGAGCAATAAGGCAAGAAGAGAACAATAAAGGGACATGAATAAGAGAAAAAGAAAAATTTCCTTTTATGCAGATGATTAGATGCTATATGTAAGAGATTTCAAAAAGTCCACCAGAAAACATGTAGAAACAGCGAACAGTTTCAGCAAAATGGTGAGATATAAACCAATACACAAAAGCCAATAGCCATTCTACACATCACCAACAACAATTTTGAGAAAGAGATCATGGACACTCCCATTTACAACAGTAGCAAAGACTATAAAATATCTTCATGAAGGAGGAAAGACCTCTACACTGCAAACTTCAAATCTCCGAAGAAAGAAATCGAAGAAACATCAGAAAATGGGATGATTTCCCATGTTCATGAATCAGTAGAAATGATTTTGTGAAAATGAGTGTTCTATCAAAAGTGTTTATTAATTCAATGCAACTCTAATCAATATACCCATAATATTCCTCACAGAAATAGGAATGGAATTCTAAAATCCACATAGAACCCTGAAAGGAATCCTAAGCATGAAGAACAGTCCTGGAGGGATTACATTCCAGATTTCAAAACACACTTCAGAGCTATAATAATAAAAAACATATGGTACTGGAACAAAAACAGACACACAGACCAAGTATAATTACAGGCATTTGATATTTGACAGAGAAGCCAGAAACACACACTGGAGAAATGACAGAATTTTAACAAATGATGCTGGGAAAACTGGATACATATATACAGAAGAATGGTATTAGAGTTGTATCTAGTTGTATCTAGAAATTAACTTCAAGTCGATCAAAGACCTCAATTTGAAAACAAAAATGCTAAAATATCTAGAAGAAAATATAGGCAGTACCCTAAAAATAACAAGTATAGGAAAGGACTTTCTAAATAGGACGCTGTTTGCTTAGGAATTAAGGTCAACATTTGACAAGTGCAACCTCAGAAAACTAAAAACCTAATAGTCAATTGAATGAAGAAGAAATCTGTCAATCGGGAAAGAATTGTTGTCAGCTATGCATGTGATAGAGAATTAATATCTAGAATATATAAAAACTCAAAACAAGGGCAAGAAAATAAAGAATATTATTAATAAATAGGCTATGGGTATTGTCTTGGTTAGGATTTCTATTGCTGCAATAAACACCAGGACCAAAAGGAACTTGGGAAATAAAAGATTTTTTTTTTTGAGCCTATGACTCTTAGGTCATACTCGGTCACTGATGGAAGTCAGGGCAGGACCTAGAAGTAGAAACTGAAGCAGAGGCCACAGAGAGATGCTGCTTACGGACTTGCTCCTAATGGCTTGCTCAGTCTTTTTTGTTATACTTCTGAGGGCCATCTGCCTAGGAATGTCCACAGTCATGGGGCCCTTCCACATCGATCGTCAATCAAGAGGATGCCCTACTAAATTGTTTACAGCCAGTCTTAAGGTTGCATTTTCTCAATTAACATTCTCCTTTCACAGGTATGTCTAGGTTTGGGCCAAGCTGACAAAACCCAGTGAGCGCAGATCTGAAGCGTGTTCTTAATGTGAATGCTTCACTCCTTCTTTAAAAGGGGAACAAGAATACCCTTGGCAGGGAAGAGAGAGGCAAAGATTAAAACAGACACAGAAGGAACACCCATTCAGAGCCTGCCCCACATGTGGCCCATACAAATACAGCTATCCAATTAGACAAGATGGATGAAGCAAAGAAGTGCAGGCCAACAGGAGCCGGATGTAGATCTCTCCTGAGAGACACAGCCAGAATACAGCAAATACAGAGGCGAATGCCAGCAGCAAACCACTGAACTGAGAATGGACCCCCGTTGAAGGAATCAGAGAAAGAACTGGAAGAGCTTGAAGGGGCTCGAGACCCCTTATGAACAACAATGCCAAGCAACCAGAGCTTCCAGGGACTAAGCCACTACCTAAAGACTATACATGGACTGACCCTGGGCTCCAACCTCATAGGTAGCAATGAATAGCCTAGTAAGAGCACCAGTGGAAGGGGAAGCCCTTGGTCCTGCTAAGACTGAACCCCCCAGTGAACGTGATGGTTGGGGGTAGGGCGGTAATGGGGGGAGGATAGGGAGGGGAACACCCATAGAGAAGGGGAGGGGAGGGTTTATGGGGATGTTTGCCAAGAAAAAGGGAAAGGGAATAACACTCAAAATGTAAATAAGAAATACTCAAGTTAATAAAAAAAAAAAAAAAAAAAATAAAAAAAAGAAATAAAAATGCCCATGACTGTTTCAAAAAGCATTTGTCATTCTTACTGCCATTATCATTGCATAAAAGCATTATTGTTATCAAAGTGAAAATGGAGACAACTTGAGATCTCATCTCGTACCAGTCAAAATGGCTAAGATCAACAGAGCAAAGGACAGCAAACACGGGCAAGGATGTAGAGAATGGAGGCCGGAATGCAGACAAGGATGTGGAAACGCAGGCCAGGAGGTGGGCAAAGAGAAACCTCATTCACTGATGCTGGGAATGTCAACTGGTGCAGCCACTTTGGAAATTACATTGGAGAGTGCTCGAAAAGCTAAAACGAAACCTGGCATATACTATAACTATACTGCTCCTAGGTATATGCCTAAAGATTTGACACTCTATACCACGGATAATCACTCAATCCCATTATTGATGTTCTATTCACAAGTCAGAAAATGGAAACAACCCAACTGTCCTTCTACCAATGAATGGATAATGAAAGTGTGGACTATTATACAATGAAATATTATTTACGTGTAAAGAAAAATGAAAATTACTGGTAAATTAGCAGACCTAGGAAAGATCATGTTGGGTATAGAAATGCAGACCCAGAAAGACAAAGTTTCAAGCTTTCTCTCAGCTGGAGTTCCTAGCTCCGGATCCTCGTATGTGAGTATATAACCTGGAGTAGTTTCAAAACTAGGGATATAGAAAGGGTAGAGTGGGGCACAGAAGGATACAGGTGATAAGAAGTAGGGAATTTATAAAGTGGAGGTATGAGCCTTAAAGAGAAAGGAGGAGGCAGGTCAATACAACAGAGAGGGAGAGAGGAGGAACGAACATCAAGGATGTGTAGTAAAGCCTCGAGCATTCTACTTGGGCTGAGAGTGAGCCCCACTAAAGCCATTGACTATCTACCAAAGCTCAAGGAGCAGTCCTGAGGAACTGTTGAGTTATTGGTCAGGGCGTACAAGCAACTTTCAACTCAATGTAGAGCGTTGTTGTTGCTCTTGGTTGCCCTTCAGAGGGTGGAGCTAAGACTCTTGTTGAAGACACCATTCCCTTAGGACACAGGACTTGGGAATTTGAGTTGTATCTAACCTGAAAGACGGTTACAGAGACCCATGACGCACATCAGTGGGCTATGGGGATCTCAGCCCCAACACACTCATTTGTAATACAACTGTTATACTCAGGGTTCAGAAAGCATCAAGGAAGGATGGAAGATTCTAAGAGTCAAAAGGCCAGGCATTCTACTGCGAAAACATTTCTCTTATCAACGACAGAGAAGCCGCACCCATGATGCCCAAGCATGACTGTTCAAACCATTTTCAATAGACACACTAACACAGAAGAAGGAAATCTGGAGGGATCCTATCCTAGACACAGAACTATAGGCGACTGAAGATACTGGAGAGAGGGAGAATTAGTCTTCCCCACACATCTCATAATTGATTGTCCGATGCAAAGTGATCAGTTCTGAAACCATATGTACACAAGCAATGACAATCAGCAAGTTGTATTTATGTATTTGTGCATATATGTGTGTGGATATATATGTAATAAATTTAAATATTGATATATATATATATATACAGATGATATAATATAATAAAATATAATATATAAGAATAAAACCATCATTAAAGAGGCATCAATTTGAGAGGGAATACTGGAGAGAGGGGTTAAAAGAGGGGGACACGGGAGAATATGGAGGTAAGATAGGAGAAGTGATATAATTATATTTTAGTTTATAAAATATCCTTTAAAAAGGCATTGCATTGGGGAGTTCAATAGATGGTGATTGTTTGCCAGTGCCCTGAAACTCTAATTTAGTAGGTGTGTACATTTTATTTGGCAACACCTGCAGATTTAATCTAGTTTTTTCTGAACGATCTCACGGAGTATTAGGACTCGGTAATGCCAGCATCTGCAAAGCCATGAAGGCCTACATTCTCAGACTTTCATTTCTGCTGTTCTAAGTGATAGTTTATTACATACGACAGTCTGAGTGGAGTAAGAAACGCCTAGCTTCGTAGTCAAATCTTACTGATGAATGTGTCTGTTTCTAGAAGTTAGTATTGGAGTCAATAGATCCAGTAAGAGAAAATCCATCCTCAGCGATCTGAATGGGCATTGTCTTAGTTAGGGTGATATCACTTACTAAGTGATACGATGTGATAAAGCACCCATGACCGAAGCCACCTGGGAAGGCAAGAGTAAATAGACCCCAAATAAGGTCTACACTGCCACAGCACTGTTCCTCATTGAAGAAAGTCAGGGCAGGGTTCACAGAGGACAGGAATTCTCAGGTGGCAGGTGATGCCCCGACCATGGAAGAGTGGTGCTGACTGGCTTGTTCAGGCTGCTTTCTTATAAATCCCAGGATCACCAGCCCAGGGATGGCCCCACCCATAATGGGCTGGACTTTCCCATGTCAATCATCAATTAAGAAAATTCCCTATGCCTGATTTTATGCAGACTTTCTCTCAGCTGAGGTTCTCCCTTTCAGATGAATTTAGCTTGAATCAAGTTGGCATAAAACCGCCCAGCACTGTCATTCTCCAGTTAGTGGATGGAGGACACATTCACTTTATTTTCTTTAGCTGAGCCGGGTATTTTCTCCGGCCCTAGGCCATGTCTCGTCCTCTGGCCTTTACACGCCCAGTAGATTATACTCCAGGTTTCTCTCAATCTGTAGCTTGAGTAAGGCATGTTGTAGGACTTCTCGGCTTCCATGATTACATGAACCAATTCCTATAACAAACCTCCTCCTACATATGTGTATTGGTAGGGCTTGGACGTGTTCCTCAAAGGCCCATGGTTTTAAAGGCTTAGTTGCAAACCTATGATACTGGAGGAAGGGGTGAAGGAGATAGGCCACTGGGATATTCTTGAAGCAGTTATTGGAACCCTGGCCTAATCTGATTTTCTCTTCATTTTCTGGTTGCTGTAAGTTAAAAAGGCTTCTTCCACTACGTGCTTCTACTATGCTCTGCTGAGCCTACTGCAGGACCAGATCAATGGGCTCAAGGCCATGATTGGAACCTCTAAAATAGAGAGCCAGAAATAGACCTTTCCCCCTGTAAGGTCATTGTCAGGTATTTTGCCACAATGATGGATAGTTGAAGTGGTTTGTGTGTGTGTGTGTGTGTATGTGCGCGTGTGTGTGCGTGTGTGATACCTGTTGTTTCTAATTCTCTAGAGAACCCTGATACATATTCACAACTCTCTTCAGAATGTCACCAAAGATACAAGATTTCTTCAGCAAATCCTGAGCAATAAGTAGAGATGATTACTCAGAGACTCTCACCACAGAATGGCATCACTCAAGGATACAGTCGGACATTTTTAGCATTTTTTTCCCAAAGGAACTCTGCTACCTTGAAAATGATTTTCTTTTCCCCTAAAATGGGCAGGAAATTTTCTTCCAACCTTGATTTTATTCTTAAAAACTCAAGTGTAGTGCTTCTGTGTATTACACATTTTTCATGTGTTTGTTAGGTGTGTGCGTGCACGCGTGTATGTGTGTGTTTGCATATATGTGTGCGTACGTATATATTTGTGTGTATACTTGTGTGCATGTGTATGTATGCATATATGTGTGTATACATGTGTATGTGTTTATACACGTGTATATGTGTGTATGCATATATGCGTGTTTGTGTATGTATATATGTGTGCGTATGTGTTTTTAGATGTGTGTGCGGGCCTGTCCATGCACACATGCACGTGTGTAGGTCAGAGCCAACTTTCGGAAGTTGGTTGTCTCCTTCCGCTTTGTGAATTCCAGGGATTGAACCCAGGTTGTTAGGTTGGCAAATGTCTATATTCACCGTGCCATAGGTTGCACATCTGTTGCCGCGTGTGTACATAGGTTGATCACACATGTTGGGCATCTTAAGTGAAGTTCAGCTTACTTGTAAGGAATTGAAGGTTTGGTTCCCTTTCCTATCTGAACAGAAGAATGTCACATATAGCTTCTGGAGGTCAGTTGGCATCTTGAACCCCAGAGTGCTGTGTGGTGGGCTCTTGATAACCATTCTAGGTCAGAGGAACCATGGAGATCTCCTCAGCAGGCCTGCTGCCTGGCAACCCACGCTGAGAAAAGCATTGAGAGTTGTTCCACTTCAGACTTTCTAGCCCAGCTCATCAGCTCTCTCTCTCTCTCTCTCTCTCTCTCTCTCTCTCTCTCTCTCTCTCTCTCTCTCTCCTTTCTCTGTGTTCCATGTCTGCAGAATTTTTTTTCAGCCTCTACAATGGAAACATCTGTCTTAAATCTGAAGGCTGGTCCCAATGTTTACTAGACTTATTTAATAGGAAGAACAATGATAACTGCTTCTGTTTGTTTTGCTAAGTGATCCCCAGGCAGGAGGAAAGAGACTCCGTTGCCCAGAGTGAAGCTGCAATCGCCCTAAATCTGTAATCATAAAGAGGAGAAAGAGACTTACATCGTGACTGTGGCAGGGAGTGTTCAGTGTCAAGTTCCCCTCTACATTCCCATCAGGATTAATGCTGTGGACCGAGCGCTGGAGAAGGGAACATCCTTCAGGAGTGGGTGAGGTGGGGACAGCTCCACTACTGTATGGAGGTATGTGGGTTTTCAAAGCAGCAGTTTTGCTGTATAACTGTCACATCATACACTGTATGTGAAAAGAGAGCACTTGCATGAATTTTGTTAAATGCACACACTTGGAAAACTATCCCCATGAACATGAGCGTATCCAGTACCTAGAATATTCTTGTGTCTGCCTTCTTTCACTCCAGGCTCTCCCTCTGCAAGCAGCCACTGATCTGCTGTGGCCATAAATACAGTTGCCTCATCTAGAGCTTTATGTAAGTGGATTCAGCAGTGTGTCATGAGCTTTTTATACCTGACCTCTTCCATCCAGGATATCCTCCGTTTGTCATGCTGTTGGACATATCAATACTTATGACCTTTACTATCGAAGAGTATTAATCATCTGCATGCAATACAGTTCATTTAGCTGATCTAGTTTTGCTCTTGTTATTTTGGAGACCAGATTTTATTATGCAGCCTAGGCTACCCTACAACCAGGACCTTCTTGCCTCTGGGGCAGGTGGCAGATTGGAGCCACAGTGCCTACCCCATTTCTTCCCTGATGGGTATTTGGAACATTTCCAGTTCGGACAAGATAATAAGGCTTCTAGAAAATGTGTACACAAGTCTTTGTGTGGGTGATTTATAATCTCCTGTCGATTGGATAAAGAGCTTGGAGTAGAGCGTGGGACCATGTGGCTTTTAGGAAGCGTGAGGGATGATTGGAAAGACTCTAGGTCTGGCAGTCAGAAAATTGTGTTTAATCTTAATTTTCCTAGTTACTAGCTGTGTTACCTTAGGCAAAGCACTTTACAACTCTGAGTCTCGAATTTCCTTGTCTGCCAAATGAGATGAAAATTGATCTCCTTTTCACACACAAGAGCAGACGACCGTGGGACGTAACCCAGGAGGACGCTGCCAACTTTAAAGGCTTCTTAGAGCACTTTGGAGACATTATCGAGAATAAGCTCCCAGAGGGAATAAATTTCTGCATTAGTTCCTGCTTTGCCAAGAGATGGAACTGTCCAAAGCTTTTGCAGGTGAAGAACTGCATTCAGTATTTACTTGTTGCCTGTGGTTCTTAAGATGCTGCAGTTTTCTCTCCCTGGTGAGCTGTCCACTCCATCTCCTTTGATGCTCCCTCAAGGAAGACAGGCCACTGAGCGAGGCTGAACCATCGGAGTCATCAATGAAGCAAGCTACAGTTGTAATTAAGCTTCCTCTCCTGGCCTGGGTTCATAAATCTGAAAGGCAGAAGCGAATCAGGAGGACAGTGTCAGAACTGAGAACCCAGAACAACTTCATGGGCCTAAACTTCTACAAGGAAAACCATTGTGAAAGGGTCTGAACTTGGATGGGCCTGCCTCTCAGGTGCTTGTTCTCCTGGGAGGCATTACCTGGTGGGTAGCACTACGGGACGTGTACTCACTGCTTTAGCTGATAGACCCTGCTTTGCCCACTGTGAAGTACAAATGAATGATAATGTTTACAGGCTAGATAGCTCTCTTGTAACTGTGACCATGATTCCTAACAGGAACAACTTGTGGGAGAACAATTTGATTTTGATTCATGATTTCAGAAGGCTCATTCCATTATGGTGGAGGAACGTGTGGTGGAGCCATTAAAATGAGAGTGACCAGATCTATGGCTGTTCACATCATGCTGGTCTTGGAAGCAGAGAGTGAGGCAGGAATAACATTCCAAGACCTTCTCCTTGTGACCTACTTTTACCATTAGCTTTCACCTCTTCCTGGTTTCACTGGCTGGCAAAGAACACTCAGACAGGCAGACATGTGAGATTAAAGCAGTAATATTCACCCAAATATCCTGAGAATTATGTAAAGAAAGGTACTTAGCAATGCTTTGAAAGTACACAGTTTTGTTATTTCCTCATAGATATCTTCTCAAGGCACAAAAGGAGTGGTCTTAGAATGGATGGGATTGCATAGTCCCCCTTTATCAAGATGTTTTCTCCACATTGAAAGTCTCTATTGCTAGTTATTCCCTTGAGCTATCCACCTCTACATAGCAGAACACTCATCCGTGAATAGTGTCTAAATCAGAGCACTTGCCTAGAAAACTTTTAGAACAAAGAACAGAGTGGATCTGGTGAGGTGGTCGGAATGGTGACCCCAGAGCATTCTCCTTATCTGAAGGCCACGCTGTCAGGTGAGGAAGGTGAGGAGCTCTTTTCAGCAGTCCCTTGAAAATCCGTTCTTCATCTGCTTTCGGCTTTTCACTGTCTTCCCAACTCATCTGACTACACTAGTGAGTCAACATGGGTGTCCTTGGACCAGAGCGAACGGAACACTGTTAGATAGGGAATGTTTCCTGTTATCTCCTTAATTCTCATGTTTGCTTTTGTGAGTGAGTGAAAGACAGAGATAGTGTTCTGTCCGTTGCACAGGCTAGAAATTAGAGGCCCTTTAAAAGGCTTCCTTTCTTTCTTTCTTTCTTTCTTTCTTTCTTTCTTTCTTTCTTTCTTTCTTTCTTTCTTTCTTTCTTTCTTTCTCTCGATCATAAATCCAAGGATGAAACTAAGTGTTAAGTTGCTGAGAATGCCAAGCTTTAGGGGCTTGAAGATCTCAAAGGTTTGTTCACAAGGTTTTGGGTGTCCTAGAGAGGAAGGTGGTTCTACTTTGGGGGAAACTGAGGAGACAGCATCCTTTTCCTCTGAGAACTTAGAAAGCCAGAGTTCTGTTAGAACTGTATCCTGCTTACTTACCTACCTTCCTTCTTTCCTTCCTTCCTTCTTTTCTTCTTTCCTTCCTTCCTTCCTTCCTTCCTTACTTCCTTCCTTCCTTCCTACCTACCTACCTACCTACCTACCTACCTACCTACCTTTCTACCTACTTACCTACCTACTTACTTACTTACTTATTCCAGGACCACCAAATCACTAGCATAAATGGAGGACATAATTTAGTCAAGAACATGGCTGCCCATCAGGTTCCCGGGGATGGGTGACATGGGGATTATGAGTTTTATTATCCCACTGGTCACTGTTCTGCAGGCGGTTAAGTTGGTTTCCGCCCTGGCTTTGTGCTGTCGAGTGCTGCCTTTTCTTGTTGCTGAAACCGAGCACGGGATCTCAGCTTCTCCAAGTTTTTGTCTGTGGCACGGAAAGGCAGATGGGATTTTTGCAGAGCACCATTTTTAGCTTTTCTTCTAAGGAAACTTGGGCATGAGGACATGGGTGACTCACTCAAGGTCATGCAGACAGTTGGTGAGACTCAGCTCTCCATTTAGTCTCTGTGCTGTCAAGAGTGGGGTACATCTCTCCACTAAGCTCGCAGAGCATCAGACCTACTTGGAGTAAAAACCCTACACTGTCTGCTTGCTCGGGTTGCTCTCTGGTGGTGGAGGTGTGATGGTTGGAAGGAAAGCTACACACAGAGAACAATATCTTGCCCGATTCTTAGAAACAGAGCTACAAAAACACTAGAATGTGGCGGCTCCTTCTCTGACAATGTGATCCACTGCCATGCAAACCCATGTGTTCATATCTTCATACCTTTAGCTCACTTTTGGCTTCTAGCTTACCATTCTATTAACTTTCTGGCAAGTAGAACAGCACCAAGAAGTAGGTTTCCAGAGTTAGGTACAGCGATTGAGAATAAAGAACTAGACTAGAAACGCAAGTGGTTAGGAAGTAGGTAGCATTTGTAACTGGATTCTCTTGAACACCATGATGTTGCCTTTTCAGTTTTATATTTTCTGAGCACCAAGATCTTGACCATTCCAGTGCCTCACCTTCTGAAAACATTTTCAAGCAGAGTGCTTAGTATATATGCCTTACAACCAAAGTGTCTTATCTTTTGACTCAATCTGTTACTGGGGAATCAATAAGGTCTATTCCAAAGGACAAATATTTGAAGAGGTAGAGGCTTCAAAGGCTTTCTCGTGCTATCCCCTTTTGTGACTCAGTCAGAACTCTTGGAATCACTGCTACCAGCTGGGTAGCAGACAAGTGCCCATAATACTCACCCCTATCTCCCACCACATATACTAAAGGTAGTCTTGTGACTCCAGAAAGCCAACACCCATGCATGTTAACTGCCTCAGCCTCTCTCATTCTACTCTATTATTTAAACACAAGAAGGGATCTTGAAATTTTATCATGTTTCCACACGCTCCTACTCCAATATCTCTGTGATGATTACTCTTCATTGTCAACTTTACTAGATTTGAAATCGCTCAGGAGACACAGCTTGGTCTGCCGCTTTGAGGGACTTCCCAGAGAACTTTCACTGGCCATAAAAGATCCACCTCCTGTGAGTGTCACTTTCATTTGGGTCCCAGACTGAATATGAAGGGGAAAGGCAGGTGGATGGATGAGCACTAACATGCATCTCTCTCTGCCTCCTGACTGCAGAGGCAATGGACCAGCTGCCTCACACATTTTGCTCTCATTACTTCCCTGTCCTGGTAGACTGTTTCTCCTCCTACCATGAGCCAAAGAACCAAAGCAAGCTCTTCTTCCCCAAGTTGCCTTTGTGAGCAATTTTGTCATAGCAGTTAGAGAAGTAATTAATTGAATGCCTCTTCTTGAAAAGACAAAGCACAGTCAATAGCATCCATCTGATCATGTGTACACAGTCACTTCTTTCCCATAGACTTTGCCTCCACGGCACCCTGAACGTATTGAGAATTGGCTGTAGATTTATCCAAATATTTTTAGGCTCTAAGACAAGAGGACGAAGGTAGGCTCATACGATACATGCTCTAATATGCAAACATTGTAGATTAAGCTAAGGGACTCTTACACAAAGTATATCTATTTTTCCTGTCTCGATGATTATACTTTCTTAATGGCAAAATCGACAAACATGTGCAAAGCTATTCTTTTTATGTAGCTAAAAGTTGACATAAAAATCAAAGATGGCAGAATTTAATTGTTCCTGGGAATGTCTGAATCATTTTTATGGCCGGTGATGTTTACTGGAATAATAAAATGAAGGTATCTATGTATTTTATTTCCTTACTTTAATTTCAGCAAAAATCATTGATTATGGCAACCAAAAGTTTTACATATTCAGTTTTCAGTTGACAGTAATGATCTAAGAAATAAAAATTATAACTGTAATAAATACCAATGAATGTGTTTTCTGAAAAATGATGAATGGTAAATATAGCATATAAGTTAAAATTATATTTATATACACTTCTGACAAGTTCTTTTTCTTCTAGATATTTCAGACTATTATAGTGAAGAACAAAATATAAACTGTAATTAATCATGAGAACACTTTTGCTTGGAGTTATGTAAATAAAGGTAACATTTTAAGTTTGTGAAAATATAATTAAATCATGTTTTTGAGAAACTAAAATTGTTCTAGTTTTAGCACCTAAAGTCCACCTACTTGCTATGGTAAAGTTTCTTGTCATGTTTCATAAACATGACACCTAGATTTACATACATACACAAATTTAAGAGTAAAGGTATTGCAAAATGTCCCCAAGTCACTCCATTCAACTGCTGTAAATGCCATATTTATTTGTGAGTGCCTCTGAATTATGAATTGGGACACAAAGAAAAGCATATAAAGAATGTTTTGTGCTTGTGGGAAGCCAGCAGTGTGCAAGAACTGATTGAGTTCCAGCTATCTGAAGAATATCTGACAGGGTAACGCATATGTTTACCATTTTAGCTGAGCAGTTTTAACTCTTTGTTTCTCCATACTGCAAAACAGCATCAAGATCAATGACAGCAGCTGGGTAGCTCATGAATATTCATGGAATTTAAACACAGGTGCTTTGCATGAGAATTTTGGGTGAAATTGTCCTGACCAATTGCTGGAGTTGTCTATAAGTCATCCAGGAACTCTGAGGATGTAGCATTCATGACCTGTGGAGATGTTGTCACATATGTATCAGATGTGGAGTTGTGGAGAGATTGTCATCAGAGCCTGAGAAGTACAAACCAGAGTGTAATGTGTAGGGTGGTAGTTCTTCTGTGGCAGTTACGAGTCCTGGACATGGAACTTCTATGTTTCCTTTGATACATACTGTTTTATCTTATGAATGACAAGTAGGATTCTGGATCAAGTTCTTTTTGTCTAGATTTTGTGTGATTTTCCCTGTAGAACATAAACAAATGACTACCCACCCAATATAAGACACCAACAACAGACCAAAGAAATAATCCACCCTTCTCCCTCAGAGTGACTTTATTGACATTGCTTTCCAGCTTCTGGCTATTATAAATAAGACAGCTATGAACATAATAGAGCATGTGTCCTTGTTATATGTTGGAGCATCTTTTGGGTATACGCCCAGGAGTGGTATAGCTAGGTCCTCAGGTAGTACTAATGTCTAATTTTCTGAGGAACTGCCAGACTGATTTCCAGAGCGGTTGTACCAGCTTGCAATCCCACCAACAATAGAGGAGTGTTCCTCTTTCTCCACATCCTTGCCACCTGAGTCTTTGATCTTAGTCAGAATGACTAAGTGAGATGTGAGGAGGTGGAATCTCAGGGTTGTTTTGATTTGCATTTCCCTGATGACTAAGGATGTTGAACATTTCTTCAGGTGCTTCTCAGCCATTCAGTATTCCTCAGTTGAGAATTGTTTAGCTCTGTACCCCATTTTTAATAGAATTATTTGGTTCTCTGGAGTCTACCTTCTGGAATTATTTGTATATATTGAACATTAGCCCTCTATGGGATGTAGGATTGGTAAAAGTCTTTTCCCAACCTATTGGTTGCCATTTTGTCCTATTGACAGTGTTTTTTGCCTTACAGAAGCTTTGCAATTTTATGAGGTCCCATTTGTTGATTCTTGATCTTAGAGCATAAGCCATTGGTATTCTGTTTAGGAAATTTTCCCCAGTACCTATGTGTTTGAGGCTCTTCCCCACTTTCTCTTCTATTAGTTTCAGTGTATCTCGTTTTATGTGGAGGTCTTTGATCCACTTGGACTTGAGCTTTGTGCAAAGTGATAAGAATGGGTCGATTTGCATTCTTCTACATACTGACCCTCAGTTGAACCAGCACCATTTGTGGAACATGCTATCTTTTTTCCACTGGATGGTTTTAGCTCCTTTGTCAAAGAAGAACCCAGATGTCCTTTAACAGAGGATTGGATACAGAAAATGTGGTACATTTACACAATGGAGTACTACTCAGCTATAAAAAAAACAATAACTTAGGAAAATGGATGGAACTAGAAAATATCCTGAATGTGGTAACCCAGTCACAAAAGAACATACGTGGTATGTACTCACTGATAAGTGGATATTAGCCAAAAAGCTCAGAATACTCAAGATACAATTCACAGACATATGAAGCTCAAGAAGAAGGAAGACCAAAATGTGGATGCTTCAGTCCTTCTTAGAAGGGGAGAACAAAGTGCTCATGGGAGGAAATATAGCGACAATAAATGGAGCAGAGACTGAAGGAAAGGCCATTTAGAGACTGCCCCACCTGGGGATCCATCCCATATGCAGCCAGCAAACCCAGTCACTATGGCTGATGCCAAGAAGTGCTTGATGACAGGAGCCTGATATGGATGTCTCCTGAGAGGCTTGGCCAGAGCCTTACTGATATAGATTAAGGTGCTTGCAGCTAGTCACCAGAGTGAGCATGGGGACCCCAGTGGAGGAGTTAGGAGAAGGACTGAAGGAGCTGAAGGTGTTTGCAACCCCATAGGAAGAAAAACAATATTAATCCCCAAGACCCCCCAGAACTAAACCATCAACCAAAGAATACACAAGGAGGGACCCTCAGCTCCAGCCATATATGTAGCAGAGGATGGCATTGTCTGGTAGCAATAGGAGAAGAAGCCTTTGGTCCTGTGAAGGCTCTTTTCCCCAGTGTAGGGGAATGCCAGGGTGTTCAGGTGGGAATGGGTAGGTGGGAGGGGGAGCATCATCATGGAAGCAGGGGGAGAGGGATTGGGACATGGGGAACTGGGAAAGGGGAGAACATTTGAAATGTAGATACATAAACTATTCAATAAAATAAAAGAGAGTGCTTGTGGGCATGTAAGGGAAGGGTTCCTCACAAGAGGATAGATGACCCAAAGCAGCCATATTGCCATAAATACCACTCCATCATGGGGCAGTTCATGAAATCTACATCCTTAAAGCTCCCTGAATGACTTACAGACAGCTCTGGCAGCTGGTCAGACAGCCTCCTCTCCATAGTAATTACTTACCTCTTGTAAAACTTTAGGGAGCTTTTGAGAATCTAGCAAGCTTTCCTGGGTTGGGGTAAGTTTTATTATTCCAGAGTCCCTTAAGTTTCCCTTTTCCTACAGGAGGGATGTCTCAAGTTGGAGGATTGCTATGTAATACTAGATTTAGGTAGACATATAAATGAAGTACACTCACAGTATTCCAGAGAAATGTAACCAACAGGATCTGTCTGTCTGTCTGTCTGTCTGTCTATCTATCTATCTATCTATCTATCTATCTATCTATCTATCTATCTATGATCTGTCTGTCTGTATGTATGTATATCTATCCATCTATCTATTTGCCTGTGGTGCTTTAAATGAGTACAGCCTCTATAAGCTCATATATTTGAATACTTTGTCCCCAGTTGGTTAAACTGTTTGGAAGGATTAGGAGTTATGGCTTTGTGTCATTAGAGACCGGCTTGGGGGGTTCTAAAGACTCATATACTTCCAGTGTTGCTCTCTCTGCTTTGCTCTTGTGGGGCAAGAGGTGAGCTCTCAGTGACTGCTCTAGCACCGTGCCCGCCTGCTTGCTGCAATTCTCCCTACTGTGATGGCCATGGATCCTAACTAACCTTCTGGACCTATAAGCCTCAAATAAACTCTTCATTTTGTAAGTTACCTTTGGTAAGTTTAGGACACTAGCTCTTTCTATCCATTATCTATTTACTCACCCATCCAAGTAGGCTGTGTGGTAGTGGAGGCTGATAGGCACTGAGATATACTAGTGGCTATCAGGTACAGATATTCTGCTCTCTCACAGAAGCCAAGCTAGGGCATTCTTAGACTCTCTCCAGGGCCCTGTAAGTAACCCATTCTGTCACTTTGCAGCTCTTCCAGAGTTATGTTCTCTCTTTCTCACTTGTAGTTGTGAGCAAGACCTTCTCCCTGACACAGACCCAAAATAACCTTGAATTCTAACTTTACACTTATGTCTAGTTCATTCTCTCTGGATCCTGACACATAGGCTAAGTCACAGATGTAGAACTTATGTCACCACCCACAAGGAAAGGAATCAGGCAGAGAAACTGCTGTGCTCTGTGGAACCAGTCCGATTTTCCCATCTCTCCCTCCACGGCCATTTTATACCGACTGTATTGTCATGGTTTGAATAGGAATGTTTTTCACAGGCTCAGATATTTCAGTGTCTGGTTATTAGGGAGGGGCAGTGCTTAACAGGGTTTTAGATGGTGTGGTCTTGTTGGAGGAAGTGTGTCACTGGGGGTGGGCTTTGGGGTTCAAAGGCTCAAGCTGGGCCCAGTGCCTCTCTCTCTCCCTGCTGCCGGCTGAACTGGATGTAGAGGTCTTAGCTACATCTCCAGGCCATGTCCGCCTGCATGTTGCCTGCATGTTGCCATGCTTCCTGCCTCAAGGATAATGTAAACCTTTGAAACTGTGGGCCAGCCCCAATTAGATGCTTTCTTTTTTTATAAAAGCTGCATAATCATGGGTATCTATTTACAGCCATGGAAAATTGACTAAGAACCATGCTTTCTCAATACACTGGGGACTAAAGGGTGTCTCACTTAGGAGCCTCATCTGCTATCCATGATGGCCAACTTTCTTAATGAAGATCTCTCAGACATGAAAGCTTGCCTTTCCACTTCAGGACAAGATGTAGTAACTCTCGGAATAAAGCTTGTCTGAAGGGTAATTCATCTTAACTGCTTATATATGAACTTCCCATCTTCCAGTCATAAGAGTGGAAAGCTAGAGACCCTGGGGAATGGATGGTATAAGTCCTACTCTGACAGCCAGCAGGCGCAAGATCTAAGAAGAGTCAATTTTTCAGTTTGAATCTAAAGGCAAGAAAAGACCCACGTCCAATGTAGGCAGGAAGCACCGACATTTCCTAGCCCTTATGTTTTGGTTAGGTCTTTAATTGATTGGATGGGGCCTATGTATAGATTACAATGGGTTTTGTTTAATCATGAACCCAATTGCTAATTTCATTTAAATATATCCTCACAGATATACCCAAAATATTTGACAGGGCATATCCTCCTGTAGGCTAATCCAGTAACACTGAGCACTTATTTCTGAGCAATCGGATTAAGCTATATGTGATATGGAAGTGCTTCTATGAAGGGCACACCAGTGTACACACCAATGCGAGGGAATGTGTAAAAATGATACACTGTCTTCATCTAAAATTGTTATAATATATCAAACAATTATAGTTCTTAGTGATAAAAATAATTGTTAGTGTGGATAGAGCATTTCCTAATGCAAAACACACGAAAGGTATACAAATTCGTAAGTGAAGTGAATCTCATTCAATAGCTGTGTATTTAACAGGAGTGAAGTGATCTAGATTTTCCAAAGCAGCTCTGAAAGAAGTAAATTCCTTGACAGCCTGAAGTCTTGTGAGGGATGTAAAAAAGAGCTAAGTATGTTCCCACGAGCACTGGCTATGAAAATGCACTAGAACACAGCGTGCACATCTCATACTACACCTTTTCCTACCTGTTTCTAATTTGTAATGGTGGTGGTGGTATTTTGTTTTGTCCTTTTGATTTTGAGATATATTTCCTGGATATCTAACATGTACTGGACACGAAGATGGTGGCACAGGCTTAACGTATCAAAACTTAAGTGTATCATTTGAGTTCTAAATTGTTCAACGAGGTGAGCATTTTACAAATTAAGAACCAAGTTTTTCTTTAGAATAATACTTATTTTTATTTCTGTGTGTGCTTATGTGTTCTTACTGCGACTATATATGTCTCTACCAAGAATGTGGAGATCTCCTAAGAGGTCAGTTGTGAGCTACCCAGTGTGGGAGCTTGGAACTGAACTAGGACCTTCTGAAGAAAAAAGTATTCTTACCTGTAAAAGTATCTTTTTCTTTCTCCTGTATTAATTGTCATCTCCGCAGCCTTTGTCTACTAACCTAGGCCTAGTCCTGGAAGCTTTGGCCTCCATCTAATCCTATCTAGGCCGAGAATGCTTTCAGCCTCTGAGGCTCCTTGCTGAATAAGCTCACTCTTTCCAGTTCTTTCTGAACTCAGGCTGGCGGATTTAAACTTGGCTATTCTGTCTCAAACTCCTCTCCAAGCTGAATGATTCAGTCTGGCTTTTTTCCCCTCAGCCTCTGACTTCTTGCTCTGCTTGGCCTCAAACTAATTCTGGCAATCTGTTCTAATCTTCTGACTCCTTCTGATACTCTGACTTGTTCTGTTTTCACCTGTGTCTTGTTTGCCCTCTCTTTATCCTGTCTCTGGAAAGCTGTCCTAGTAAAACTGCCATTCTGTCTCTGTCTGTGTGTCTGTCTCTGTGTCTGTCTCTCTCTGTACTGCTCTCTCTTAAGTAGCCTCTATTTTTCTCTCTTCTTGTGAAAGTTTGGAACATCCTATCCTGTCAAACCTTTCATCAATGTCTGCCTCCTAATTAGACATCGCTTTTAAACATGGGTGCTTGCTTCTGCAAACTAATTTTATCTTCATTGGGATTAAAGATGTATACTAACAGCATGCCTGTATTCCGGCCATAGGAATTAAAGGTGTGTGCTAAGGCTGAGCTACACCACAGCTAGAAACAGGTTTTTCCAGTAAACAACACAATCTCAGAGTTCACCGTGTGATTAAATATTCTGCAACACTTACTTGCCAGGCCATCTCTCCGGTTCCGTGATAACATGTGTTAGATCAAATAAACGTGGTTCTAAATGCTACCATTCATGGTCCAAAGCTGCGTATCACTTAGATAAACTTTCAAAAAGGTACTTGAAGTCAGCTTCAGCAGGCCAACCACTCCGAGAACACTAGATCGTATGGGCAAATAGTAAAATGTCCACTGCAGGTCACCTTTTTCTCTTTGTTAGGGACAATACCGAAGGAAGCTGACAATTCAGTGTTGCTAACTTATTTAAGTTTAACGAATGCATTCTGAATGATAAAAGTAATTTCCACCCAGTGGTCAAATAATCTGACTTTTGCCTACTTTTCAAGCTTCATCTCAGGATAAGTGATTTATATTTGACTTTTGAATTGAATTATGGAGATCAGAAGCTTGCTACTAGCTTGTGGCTTTCTGAGTCTTTACCAGGATGGGGCTTGTCAGTTCATAAAGGAGACCCACTTCTTCAACCAGGCGTTCTCTTTCTTTGTCCCAGCAAGGCATCTTGGATCTACAAGTAGAGTTTTCTACTTAATACAATGGCAATCACCCTGTGCAATTACATCTGGGCTTACTGGGACAAGCTCAGAGATGAATGGGTCCTGCCATGTGCACCACAGGCAGGGAGCTCCTCCCTCCACACCCTTAGTAAGCTTGCTGATGAAGGAGGTGGACTGCCGGCATCAACTGAGTTAGACACCCATCGTTGTAGAACTGTAAAAACAGTGGCAGAAATGAGCGCTGCTTATGACTGCGCTTTGCCATGCCTTGATACCTAAGTAAAAGGGATCATCTCTGCTCACTGTATCTTTCCAGGTAATTATCGTCACTGACTTACCTCAAGGAAGTCTCATGGTGCCTGCACTCGGCGATGTCAAGAGGCGATTTTAGACCTCGCTCGTGTGGTTTCGATTTTGATCTTGTACCTTCGGTTTTCTTGTGATTCATGTTATTTCTCCAATTAGTATGCTGCTTTGCTCCGCGGGTCCTCGATCCATTTGTTTCTCTCCTCCCGGGCTGTAGGTGTATGCTTCTACTCTTCTGCTTTCCTTCTTTCCATATTTGAGCAGAAGGAGGCGTCGTCTTCTTTCTTCACTTGCTGTCTTGTTTTGACTTTATCTGCACTGTTGTCAGGCCTGGCCTTGTGCATAAGAAAGTGGAAATGGAAGTGCTTTTGGAGATGTAAAGTATTATTCAAAGGTATGAGAAAGGCTACCGATTTATTAAAAATAATAACCTTTCTAGAACTCTGAACCTTCAAGCAATAGTTAAGGGTAGAGGAGAAAATCTGATTGGACAGACAGGGCATTTTTTTTAAATGCACTGAGAGCCTGCTGTAGTGGTTGAATGGCCTGCATTTGAAGTCCTCAGTTCTCTGTGAACATGTATTACAGCCTTCCATTTCCTGCATCTCGAAGATGGCGTCAGGCTTATATAGGAGACAGAGGGGTATATATTGGTTGCTCTTTCTTGACAAATGCTCCTAGTTTTATGTAGGATTCTTTTTTCTTTCAGTGTTAGGCATGCTGGTACACACCATTTTATTGTACTGGCGTTTCATTATGGTTATGCTCCTACCCTGATTTTGGAGACCTGAAATACTCTTCCAGCCCCGGACTGGATTTCATCCTATTCTGGTTGAAGAGGGAAGTGAGTTGTGGCTTGTTTGGATATCCTGTTACAGAGTGGGGATAGCACTGGGGAAGTGCCTTTGTGGACTCTCTTGCTTCATGGACAAATTCACATTACCTTTCCAAATCCAATTTTAAGAGTCTTTTTAAACTCTTAAGAGGGGATTCCGCCTACGTGGCTCTGCCTCCCTATCAGAGAAGGTGTTCTGAATCTAGGCTGTATTAGGTCTTAGCCCCCCCGTGTACAAGGACTCTTTCTCAGCGGGTGTAAAAGGCCCGAGATATGGCTACAGAGCCCCTTACCTTGCTTACATCTCAAGCCACTTTCTACCTTTCGTCGTTGCTGGAATCCATCTCAATTTTGAGTTAATTAATTAATTATTCATCACCACCATCTCTATTGGCTCCCTAGTAGTTTAAAAATGCTAAAGTTTCCTTCTGAAAGGGAAGGGGTTGGGTCTCTGACTCTCTGTAAAACAGGGTGAAGAGCCAAAGGTGGGTTTCAGGAGGCGGGGAGCACATTATAAGAGGAGACAGACATGTCTATGACTGAGTACCCATAGAGCCAGTGCACAGGCAACATTCCAGTCTAACTCTGTTTTCACATCTCCTCTGCATCCTGCTTTCTTACTCACTTATTAGACAAAGGTGGACTGAGCACTCACTTAGCACCAGGCAGACTCTGGACTGGCAGCAGAGGAGACTATTCTTAGCATCTGGGTCACGCAAACTTGCCCTCTAGTGCCGTTTCCTCTGTTTTATGTTTAGTGTTACTTGACAAATTGTCCTCTATTGTACTCTCTTGTGTTCTCAACTCTTTTTAATGTACTATAAATTTGAATGATAACAGTAACTACTCAGGGCTGGGTGAGGATTCCATAAATGACATTATGAGTCTCATCTTCCATATTAATTTCCTGCTCACCATCTCAAAATCACTGATGCTTCTGCTTTCCATAGGGCAATTCATCTTCCAAAAGGAGTTTAATAGTGTTTTAAGTCTTTGTGTGGGCAAGACAAGATATTGTCAGTAAAGTGCAGGTCCCATGTCTGGGTCCCAGAGCCCCAACATACTGCCACACCAACATTTTCTCTCTTTTCCAAATAAGATTTTCTATTATTCTTGTTTTTCAAGCAGAGTCTTGTCATGTGGCACCTGACTCTTTGATTCTTCTACTCTTGATTCTTCTACTTTACCTTCCCAGGTGATTGTGTCAACAAGCCCACATATCTAATTACTTCACAATTTACTTCAGGTGTAACTGACTAGGAAAGAAAAAAAAATATATATATATAACAATTTTTTGAAATTTACCCAGCCAAATACAGTCACACTAGTTAGTGAACAACTGTTAAAACAACAAAAGAAAGAAATGATGATAATATTAGAGATAAAATGGCATGATAAACAGTATTTCATGAGTCCAAAGAAAGTACGAAAAGAGAACAAAACTCTACATGCCTCTAATAGGAAAAAATAGAAAAAAGTTGGATTTAAGCTAAGCCACAATAGCGATCACATCAACCAGTCACCATAAGTATCAAAATACAAATAAGTTATGATGCATTAAAGTAGATTGAAAGCAGAAGACGTAATATGCTAACACTTTAGCAGTAGAATGTGTATATTAATTTCAGACAAAATAGCTAATGCAGTAAATGGTATTACTAGGAATAAAGAGTAGCATTTTGGGCTGGAGAAATGATACAGCAGGGAAGAGTATTTGCCATTCTTTCTGAGGATTGGGCTTCAGTTCCAAGCACTGTCACTGGGTCTCTTACAACCATCCATACCTCTAGCTCCAAGAGTCCTAACATTGTCCTCTGGCCTCTGTATGGGTACACACACACACACACACACACACACACACACACACACACACACAAATAAAACAAATAAATCTTTTAAAAGAGGAAAATTTTATAATAAAGAAGTTTATACATCAATATGATTAAACAGATTTAAATGTATTATGCACAAAATAACAGAACTTCCGGGCACAAGAAACAAAAACCGAATTGAACAATTGTATACAATTATAATGAGAAACTCAATATCTCTCAATAAAAGATAGGATGTGTAGGCTGTACATGTGTGAACTAACTTGACATAATTGGCCTTTGTCGACTATTTCATCCAACCACACAACACCTGGTCCTCCACACCTGACAACACACCCCTGAGTCAGCACTCTGGCCAGTTCTGCCTGTGAAGAAAACAACTATAGAGAATACCATTGTTCTGGGCCTTCGCCTGCCACTGGAGACTGCATGGAATTCCTGTCAGATGTTGTAGAGGCCCCAACTCTGACTCATTGCTGCTAAGAGCCTAGTAGTAGCTCAGAGAGAAGGTCATTGTTTCAGGAAAACAGCTCACTGGGCTTAGGATGAGGTCAGATATTGAATCTAAATCAAAGCTCTAATCCACCCACTGCTGTCTGCCAAGGAACATAGAAGCCTGTAGCTGTGTCTAAACTTATTGATATCAACATAATAGCATTGCCCTCAGAGACTCAGCATTGAAAACATAGCAACATCAGAATTCCTGGACTGTTGAAAGCCTTCTTATGAGATTTCATTTCCTTCAATAATGTATGATTGGTCTTTCTCTCCTATACCATTCCAAATGCAGAAAATTTATGACCAGTAAGAAAAATGATAAATCTGTGATACAACCGATTTCAAGTTATAAGAAGTAATTTATGTAATAACAAATTACAATAGTCTAGCTAAAGAGGAAAATATAAGCTAGAATAATACTTAGGATACCATTTTGTGGGAGGTCTAACACCTCTAAACCCCAGTGAACAGCCCTCATGAGACTTAGATGGACAATAGAAGAGTGCAGGATTGAAATTGTAGCTGTGCTACTTCCTGTGTCAATTTGGGATTGACCTGACTGGGGCGAAAGGGAATAAAGGACAGACACACACATACAGGAAGGCTGGGATCAGGATGACTATGCACTTTTAGAGAGATGTACCAGCAACCCAGAAACATGGCTTTTTTTTTATTAAATACTGCTGAATGAATGCTTTAGGGCATTAGGGCCCTGATATGGCCATGTTCATGTCAACAAAACACATTTCGTTAGGTATCCACTCTCTATCCACGTACCATCTTGACTATTACACGTACTTTACTATGGTACTTGAGGAGTTCTGTTTCTGCAAGTTAAATGGACGTTCTCGCTGTAGCTGTCCCTCTTGTTTATATGAAGCAATGCCTCCTTCATAGCATAATGCTTCATTGTGTCTATTGTGAATATAGAGTGTGTAATTTGTAAGAACAGACTGACATTTCTTTTCTCTTGGCCTTTGCACTGTTACACATGCATGTGTATTATAAAACTCACAGTAGATTTAAACTTTTTGTGTTAAATAACCAATTGTCTTTTAAGTAATTTATACAATCTGAAATATATATTGTTAATCTAACCGTTTAGTTTTCTAGTACTCTTCATATTTCTGTGTACTTCAGATTCGTGTCTTCTATTATTTTTCTTCTGCTTGATTATTTGCCACTTCATGTAATGGATGTTTTCTGGTTGTGAATTATTTTATCTTTCATATATTTTACAATATCCTCATTGTGCCCTTTTTTAATGGCCATTTTTATGTTGACAACTTAGATTTCCATCCAATGACAATAGGAATGTCACTCCAGTGTGTTCTGTGTATTTCCAAGTAAAACCTTTCTCCATTCAGATCTTGGTTCTGTGTGAACACATTTTTCTTCTTTATCATTCATTTTAAAGTCATTTTATATTGGTGTGCCTTAACATTGTCTACTGCTGGTGTGTGTGTGTGTGTGTGTGTGTGTGTGTGTGTGTGTGTGTCTGTGCGTATGTGTGCGCACCTGCATGTGCATACACATGTGTACATGAACACATGCTTGAAAATTATAAATTACAAAAATGTTCAAAATTTGTGGCAAATCTTCCTCACTCTCATTTCTTGGCCTTTTTTAGAGTCTCAGAGATACAAACAGCTGGCCTCTTCTCATCGGCCCACTCCTTGTAGCTTCTCCATTTTTTTTTCCTATTTGAAAAATTTCTAGTGATGTGTCTTCAATGTGATAATTTTCTCTTCAGCAGTGTCCAAGCTGCTATTCATCTGATCTAGAATACTCTTTACCTCGGACCTTGCAGTTTTTATCTTTACAAGTTTCACTTGGGTTATTCTACAAACATTATCTTTCAGTTTTTAAGTGGCATGACAAAATATTCTTTTATCCTCTTTTAAGTCTTTCTTCCTTTTTTTTTCCTTCTTCAAATCTCTTTTATTGGAAGACTACACACAACATTCATTTTTGTATTTGAAAACACCGTACAGTTACTTTGTGGAGATGCTCCTTGCATTTTCTACTACAAAAAAAAATCCTAAAAATCATTTTAGGAATGTAGAGAAATATGCAACTGAAACATGAAAAAGGTGCATCATAATTGCTGCTCCAGTGCAGCTGTGTCTACATCTTCTATGTTTCTTAAATAACAATCTTATCTGATAACACATAACAGAAACAGCAGTTATGAAAAAGAGACTTTCCATATACTTCTAAAAATCTTATTGAGAATATCTTGCAGCACTAGACACCCAATCATGCACAGGACCTGCAGCAGCATAATATGCCTATGGCTGTTGGTGCATATCTTCGTGCACATTTGCAACATTGCTTCCATATTGCTGAATGCTATCATAACTTCTGGTAAGTGCCTGTTGGATTGCCAGTCCTAAAACTGGTCTGAATAGCAGCAGATAGAAAATTACATCCAATGCTCCCGCTGGTGTAATTTACATCACTATAAACACCGTTCTGAGTTTTAGCCACACATCTCTCTGAAGAAGACTAAAATACTCCCCTTCAGAGTTTTCTCTGTCTCTAAAGATGAGTATCTGTAAAGATGAGCATGCCTTGTCTACCTCTGGAATGACCTGACCCCATTCAACCAATTGAAGCAGCTTGGGATTAATTGTTTAATCAACTTCCTGAAGCATGGAGATATAAGGTCAGTCACTGTGGTGGTTTGAGTAGGAATGGCCCCCATAGACTCATGCGTGTGAATGCTTGGCCCAGCGGCAGTGACACTATTAGATGTGCCCTTGTTGGAGGAAGTGTGCCACTATGGAGGCAGGCCTTGAATTCTTGCAAACTCATGTCAAGCCAGTGTGTCTTAGTTTCCTTAAGCTGCCTGCAGATCAAGATGTAGAATTATCTGTATATGGGATGGACCCCCAGGTGTGGAAGTCTCTGGATAGCCTTTCCTTCAATCTCTGCTCTACACTTTGTCTCTGTATTTCCTCCCTTGAGTATTTTGTTCCCCCTTCTAGGAAGGACTGAAGCATCCACATTTTGGTCTTCCTTCTTGAGCTTCATGTGGTCTGTGAATTGTATCTTGGGTATCTCAAGCTTTTGGGATAATATCCACTTACCAGTGAGTGCATAGCATGTGTGTTCTTTTGTGATTAGGCTACCTCACTCAGGAAGATATTTTCTGGTTCCATCCATTTGCCTAAGAATTTCATGAAGTCATTGTTTTTAATAGCTGAGCAGTACTCCATTGTGTAAATGTACATTTTCTGTATCCATTTTTTCTGTGAGGGACATCTGGCTTGTTTCCAGCTTCTGGCTATTATAAATAAGGCTGCTATGAACATAGTGGAACATGTGTAGTAGTGTCTTCTGGGAATATGCCCAGGAGTGGTATAGCTAGGTAATCAGGTAGTACTATGTTCAATTTTCTGAAGAACAACCAGATTGATTTCCAGAGTGATTGTACCAGCTTGCAATCCCACCAAGAGAAGTGGAGGAGTGTTCCTCTTTCTCCACAACCTCACCAGCATCTGTTGTCACCTGTATCTTTGATCTTGGACATTCTGACTGGTGTGAGGTAGAATATCAGGGTTGTTTTGATTTGCATTTCCCTGTTGACTAAGGTTGTTGAACACTTCTTTAGGTGCTTCTCAGCCATTCGATATTTCTCAGTTGAGAATTCTTTGTTTAGCTCCTCGCCCCCTTTTTAATAGGGTTATTTGGTTTTCTGGTGTCTAACTTCTTGAGTTCTTTGTATATATTGGATTTTAGCCCTCTATCAGTTGTAGCATTGACACCAAACTGAGACACTATAGCAGATGTCAATAAGTGCTTGCTGACAGAAGCCTGATATAACTCTCTCCTGAGAGGCTCTGCCAGAGGCTGACAAATAAACAGCGGATGCTTGCAGCCAACCACTGTACTAAGCACTTGGTCCCCAATGAAGGAACTAGGGAAAGGACTGAAGGAGCAGAAGGGGTTTGTCACACCATAGAAAGAACGGCAATATCAACCAACCAGACCCCTCAGAGATCCTAGGGACTGAACCACCATCCCAAGAGTACATACACATGGAGGGACCCATGGCTCCAGCTGCATATGTAGCAGAGGATGGCCCTGTAGGACATCAAAAGGAGGAGAGGTCCTTGGTCCTGTGAAGGCTGGATGTCCCAGTGTAGGGCAATGCCAGGGCAGGGAGACAGGAGTGGGTGGATAAGTGGGGGAGCACCGTCATAGAAGCAGGCAATGGAAGGATGGGAAAGGGGGTTTCCAGAGAGGAAACTAGGAAAGGGGATAGCATTTGAAATGTAAATAAAGGAAATATCTAATAAAAAAGATGTGGAGTTTCAGCTCCTTCTCTAACACCATGTCTAACTGCATGCTGTCTTGCTTCTTGCCATGGCTAAATCTCTGACCCTGTAAGACAGCCCCAATTAAAGGTTTTGTTTCATTAGAGTTGCTGTGGTCATGGTGTCTTTTCACAGCAGTAGACGCCATGAGACAGTGGCCAACTGGCTTTATGTTATTAGGTGTAAAGAAAGTATGTGTTGTGCCTGGCTTGGTAGTGTGTCCATGTCTCCATTATGATGAGTATAATCCCTTGAGGAAGTCTTAATTGATGATGAATTTCACATCCTCCACATCTATCCCTTTGGAGGCCACATGGATTGCATTCAGAATAGGAGCTTTTTCATGTTTGAATTTGTTTAGAACCTAGCCGTGCTCCTGTTGACTCTTGTCACTATAGATGCCCATGGCAGGCCACCCATCTCTCCTCAACTTTCTGCTAAGTTCATCATATTTTCTTTTGATTGAAAGAAAAAAAATAAAACCACAATGATTTTACTCTCCTCATGCATGATCATTAGATGAATACTTTTTTTCCCTTTTCTACATCATGATGTGTATCCACAATCTTCGTTATGTCTTGTGATCAGTTCTAGTGCACCAATATTGATATGAATATAATCTGTCACAAAATCTTCAGGAAACTGTCTTACTTATTTTGGCCAGGTTGCACTCCACACTACTGTTTGCATATCAGGTCTTATTTGGGGTTCAAAGCCCATGTCAAGCATTCTATCAGCCTCACCAAGGTCAAGGCAGGTTGTTCTCAGATTGGTTGCCCCACACTCTCAAATGTCCATCAGTCTTCCAGGTGTTGCAATGCAGATTTCCACACCTCTCTGAAAATATGGAGTGTTTCACAAGTTTTCCTGCCATCCTTGTACGGGAGCCATACTAATCTTCTCTGGTGCTCTGTGTGTGTGTGTGTGTGTGTATGTGTGTGTGTCTGTGTCTCTGTGTGTAAAATATTGTTTTGCCAGAATCCAGAATAAGGAATCTTTTTACCTGTTAACAAACATCATTTTAATTATTTTTAATATTTTTGACTACTAATTCTATCATGAGACTGAGTTTCTTAATTTTTTTAATTATGATAATATTTTTCTTTTTTGTAGGCTTGATAATTTTAAATGGCTAATAGAGATTATGAATTTCATCTTGTTAGGTATTACATATTTTACTCTTCCTTTTTTTTTATTCTTCTCCCACATATTACATACCAATTGCAATTTCCTTTTTCTCCACTCCTCCCTGTCTCTCCACACCCCACATCTCCTTTCTCCTCTAAGATCCACACCACATCCACCTTCCCTCAGAAAAGAGCAGACCTTCTAGGAACATCAACCAAACATGGCATAACAAGTTACAATATACCAGGCATATACCATCATATCAAGGCTGGACAAGTCAACTCAGTAGGAAGAAAAGGGTACGAGAAGTAGACAAAAGAATTAGAGACATCCCCCTTCCTCACTGTTAGGAATCCTACAAGAACACCAAGCTAATAAGCCCTAACATAGAAGTAGAGGACCTCGGTCAGACCCCTCCAAGTTCCCTGATCTCTGCCAGCCTCTAAGAGTCCTGGTCACTTGATTCTGTGGACTGTGTTCTCCTAGTGTCCTTGACCCCTCTGGTTCCTCTGATCCTTTCTCTCCTTCCTCTGCAGGACCTCCCAAGCTCCATCTAACCTTTGGCTGTAGTAGTCTACATCTATCCCCATCGGTTTCTGGATTAAGTCTCTAGGTCTCTCTAATGATGTTTATGCTATGTTCTGATCCCAGAACACTCTGCAGGCAAGGTAAGCTGTAGGTTGAAAGTTTTTAGGATGTGTTGATGTCACAATCTCTCTACTTGGTTACAGAAGATAGCCAGTTCAGGCTATGTGTCCCCAATTACTATGAGTCTTTGCTACTCAAATATTATATCAAATAGATATGGAGAAAGTAGACAGCCATGTCTTGTTCCTGGTTGTAGCAGAATTGCTTATGTTTCTCTTCATTTAACTCGATATTGGCTATAGGCTTGCTATAAATTGTGAAATATGTCCCCTTTAGCTATGATCACTCTAAGATTTATATCATAAAAGGCTGTTGGATTTTGTCAAAGGCTTTTTCAGCACCTAATGAGATTATCGTGCTGTTTTCTTCATTCAGTTTGTTTATATGATGGTTTACATCAACAGATTTTTATGTATTGAAACACCTCTGTATCTCTGGAATGAAGCCTACTTGATCATAGTAGATGATCTTTTTGATGTGTTCTTGGATTTGGATTGCAAGAATTTTATTGAGGTTGCTTGTTTTTCTTTTTTGTTTGTTGTTTTGTTTGTTTTTCATCAATGTTCATGAGGGAAATTGGTTTGTAATTCTCTGTTAAATCTTTATGTGGCTTGGGTATCAGGGTGACTGTGGTCTTATAACATAAATTTGATGTTGTTTCTTCTGTTTGTATTTTGTGGAATAATATAATGAGTATTGGTACTAACTCTTCTTTGAAAGTTGGTAGAAATCTACACCAAAACCATCTGGTCCTGGCTTTTTTTTCTTGATTTTTAATGACTGCTTCTATTTCCTTACTGACTTTGAGTCTATTTAAACTGTTTTTCTGATCTTGATTTAACTTTGGCAAATGATAGCTATCTAGAAAATGATCCCCTTCTTTTAAATTTTCCAATTTTGTGGAGTATATGATTCCTTAGATTTCTTCAGTGTCTGTTGTTATGCCCCTTTCTTTACTAATTTTGTTAATTTGGATATTGTCTTTGTATCTTTTAGTTAGTTTGTTTAAGTGTTTGTCTATCTTGTTGATTTCCTCAATAAACCAATGCTTTGTTTTATTGATTCTTTGTATTGTTCTTGGTTTCTGCTTTACTGATTTTGACTCCCAGTTTGATTATTTCCTGTCATCTACTCCTCTTGTGTGTTTGCTGGTTTTTTTCTAGAGTTTTCAGGTTTGCTCTTATATCACTAATATGAAATCTCTCTAATTTCTTTATGGAGGCACAAGAACTTTTAACTTGGCATAGCTTTTATTGTGTTCCATAAGTTTGGGCATGTTGTACATTTATTTCCACGGAATTATAGGAAGTCTTTAATATTCTTCTTGACCCAGTAGTCAGTCAGTATAGAGCTGCTCAATTTCTGTGAGTTTGTAGGTTTTCTGTTGAAATCTAGCTTTAATCCATGGTGGTTTAATAGGATATAAGGGGTTATTTTAATTTTCTTGTATCTGTTGAGACTTGTTTTGTGACAAAGTTCGTGGTCAATATTAGAGATTTTTTTATGAGGTGTGTAGAAAAAGATATTTTTTATGTGTATTTTGGTGAAATATTCTGTAGGTATCTGTTAGGTTCATTTGGTTGGTAACATTTGTTAGTAACAACATTTCTCTGCTTAATTTATGTGTGCGTGATCTGTCTATTGGTGAGAATGGAGTACTGAAGTGCCCCATTATTAATATGTGAGGTCTGATGTGTGATTTATGCTTTAGTAATGTTTCTTTAACAAATATGTGCCCTTGCATTTGGGGTATAGATATATTAAGAATTGAAATGTCATCTTCCTGGATTTTTCCTTTGATGAGAATAAAATGTCCATTTCTGATTAATTTTGGTTGGAAGTATATTTTGTTAGATAATAGAATGGGTACACCAGCTTGCTTCTTGGGTCCATTTGTTTGAAAAATCTTTTTCAATGCTCTACTCTGAGATAATGTTTGTTTTTGATGTTGAGGTGTGTTTCTTGTATACAGTAAAAGGATGGATTCTCTTTTCATATTCATTCTGTTAGCCTGTATCCTTTTATTGGGGAATTGAGTTTATTGATATTGAGAGATATCAGTGACCAATAATTAATTGTTAATTCCTGTTATCATCTTGTTGGTGGTGGGAGAGAGAGAGAGAGAGAGAGATTATTTCTTTGGATTTTTGCTGGTGTGGGATTATTTTTGCCTGTGTTTTTGTGGGTATAGTTAACCACCTTGTATTGGAGTTTTCCTTCCAGTACATTCTGCATAGCTGGATTAGTGGATAGATATAGTTGAAATTTGACATCATCATGAAATATCTTTTTTTCTCTATCTATGGTGATTACTGTTTTGCTGGGTATAGTCTGGGCTGGCATCTGTCGTATGTTAGAGCCTCCAAGACATCTTCCTGGGCCCTCCTGGCTTTTAGCATCTCCACTGAGAAGTCAGACATAATTCTAATAGGTCTGACTTTTTATAGTTGGACTTTTCCCCTTGAAGCTTTTAATACTCTTTCTTTGTTCTGTATGTTTAGTGTTTTGATTATTATGTGGGATTTGGAGTTTCTTTTCTGGTCCAATCTATTTGGTGTTCTGCATGTTTTGTATACCTTTATAGTCATGTCTTTTTTGGGTTAGGAAAATTTCTTCTATGGTTTTGTTAAATATATTTTCTGAGTTTTGAGCTGGGATTCTTCTTCTATTCCTGGTATTCTTAAGTTTGGCCTTTTCATAGTGTCCCATATTTCCTGGATGTTTTTGGTAGGGACTTTTTTAGACGTAACATTTTCTTTGACTGATAAATTTATTTCTTCTGTAGTATCTTCTAAGCCTGAGAGATTCCTTCTTCCAATTCTTGTATCCTGTCAGTGATGCTTGTGTCTGTTGTTCTTGTTCCTGTACCTATACCTTCCATTTCCAATTTCCAACAGTTTGTGTTTTCCTTTTTTCCCCATTAATTTATTCATCTGTTCACTTTAAATCCTGATTGCTGTCCACCATCTCCCCTCACACAGTCCATCCCCCTCCCCTTATCCTCTGAGAGGATGGAGGCACCCCATGGCACATCAAGTCTTTGCAAGGCTAGGTGCATCCTCTCCCATTGAGGATGAACAAGGTAGGCCAGTTAGGGGAATGGGATCCACAGGCAGGCAACAACTTTAGGGACAGCCCACGATCCAGTTGTTGGCGACCCACATGAAGATTGAGCTGCACATCTGCTAGATAAGTGTAGAGGGCCTAGGTCCAGCCCATGTATACTCATTGGTTGGTACTTCAAACCCTGAGCCCCAAAGGTCTAGGTTAGTTGGCTCTGTTTGTATTCCTGTGGAGTTCCTATCTCCTCCAGGGTCTTCAATCCTCCTCCCAACTCTTCCATAATATTTTCTGAGTTCTGTCCAATGTTTGGCTATGGGTCTCTGATCTATTTCAGTCAGCTGCTGGGTGAAGTCTCTCAGAGGACAGTTATGCTAGTCTTCTGCAAGTGGATCAGAGTATCATTGATGGTGTTCAGGATTGGTGCTTACCCTTGGGATGGGTCTGAAGTTGGACTGGTTATTGGATGATCGTTCTCTCAGTCTATACTCCATCTTTGTCTCTGAATTTCTTGTATAAAGGACAAATTTTGGGTCAGAAGTTTTGTGGGTGGGTTGGTGTCCTTATACTTCCAATGGGGGTCTTGCCTGGCTATACGAGGTAGCCATTTCAGGTTCTATATCCTCACTGATAGGAGTCCCATCTAAATGCCACCCCATAGACTCCTGGGAGCTTCCCCTATCCCAGGACTCTGGCACATTCTTGGGCTGTTCCCCCATATACCCCCCACCATCCTCCAATTTCCATTCATTTTCCTAGCCCACTGGTCCTTTCTACTGTCTTTTTCCATAGTTAATACTGAATCCCACCTCTCCTTCCCATCCCTTCTCCCACACAGTTCCCTTTCTCCATCTGCCTCCTATGACTATTTTGTCTCCTCTTCCAAGTGAAATTCAAGCATCCTTGCTTGGGCTTTCCTTATTGTTTAGCCTCTTTGAGTCTATGGAATATAGCCTGGGTATCTTGTACCTTTGGCTAGTATCTACTTATAAGTGAGTACATACCATGGGTATCTTTTGTGTTTGGGTCACCTCACTGAGGATGATATTTTCTAGTTCCATCCATTTGCCTAGAAATTTCATGATGTCCTTGTTTTTAATAGCTGAATAGCATTCCACTGTATAAATGAGCCACATTTTCTGTATCCATTCTTTGGTTGAAGGGCATCTAGGTTGTTTCCAGTTTCTAGCTACTACAAATAAAACTGCTATGAACATAGTAGAGCAAGTGTCCTTGTGGTATGGTAGAGAATATTTTGAGTATATGTCTAGGATTGACATAGCTGGATCTTCAGGAAGAACTATTCTCAATTTTCTGAGAAATTGCCAGGTTGGTTTCCATAATGGCTGTACAAATTTGCACTCAAACCAGCAATGGAGAAATGTTCCCTTTGCTGAATATTCTTGTCAGCATGTGATGTCAACTTGACATTTTGATCTTAGCCATTATGATGGGTATAAGGTGGAATCTCAGGGTCATTTTGGTTTGCATTTACTTGATGACTAAGGACATTGAACATTTCTTTAAAGGCTTCTCTGCCATTCGAGATTGCTGTTGGGAATTCTGTTTAGCTCTGTACTCCATTTTTAAAATTTTGAATTATTTGCTTTGTTGGTGTCTAATTTATTGAGTTCTTTATATATTTTGGATATTGACCATCTGCTAGATGCAGGATTGTTGAAGATCTTTTACCAATCTATAGGCTGCCATTTAGTTCTATTGACAGTGTCCTTTGCCTTAAGGAAGCTTTTTAGTTTTATGAGGTCCCATTTATTAATTGTTAATCTTAGTGCCTCAGTCACTGGTATTCTGTTCAAGAAGTTGGCTCCTGTACCAATGAGTTCAAGGCTATTTCCCACATTCTCTTCTATTAGATTCAGTGTATCTGGTTTTATGTTGAGTTCTTTGATCCACTTGGACTTATGTGCAGGGTAATACATATAGATATATTTGCATTCTTCTACATGCAGACATCTGACACCATTTGTTGAAGATACTCTCCCTCCCATTGTATGGCTTGGGCTTCTTTGGTGAAAATCAACTGTCCCTAAGTGTATGAGTTTATTTCTAGGTCTTCAATTCAATTCCCTGTCTGTTTCTATACAAGTACTGTGCAGTTTTTATTACTCTTGCTCTACAGTACAGCTTGAGATCAGGGATGGTAATACCTCCAGAAATTCTTTTATTTTTCATAATTGTTTTAGCTATCCTGGGTTTTTTGTTTCTCCATATGAAGTCGAGAATTATTCTTTCAAAGTCTGTAGAGAATTGTGTTAGAATTTTGATAGGAATTGCATTGAATCTGTATATTACTTTTGGTAGGATGGCAATTTTCACTATGTTAATCCTACCAATCCATGAGCATGGGAAACCTTTCCATCATCTGACGTTTTCTTCAAAGACTTGAAGTTCTTGTTATACAGGTCTTTCACTTACTTGTTGAGCATTACCCCAAGATAGTTTATATTATATTTGGCCATTGTGAAGTGTGTTGTTTCCCTGATTCCCTTATCAGTCCATTTATCATTTATATAAAGAAGGCTACTGATTTTTTTGAGTTGAATTTTGTATCCAGCCACTTTGATTAAAGTATTTTTCAGCTGTAGGCTTTTTTGGCCAGTTTTTGGCTTCATTTATGTATAGTATTATATTATCTTCAAATAGTGATATGCTGACTTCTTCCTTTTCAATTTGTATCGCATGATCTCCTTGTATTATTGCTCAAGCTATGACTTCAAGTACTATATTGAGTAGATATGGCGAGAGTCCACAGCCTTGCCTTATTACTGATTTTAGTGAAATTGCTTTATGTTTCTCTCCATTTAATTTGCTGCTGGCTATTGCCCTGCTGTATATTATTTATTGTGATTATGTATGTGCCTTGTATCCCTGAACTCTCCAAGACTTTTAACAAGAAGGGTTGTTGGATTTTGTCAAAGGCTTTTTCAACATCTAATGAGATGATCATATGTTTTTTTCTTTCAATTTGTTTTTATGGTACATTATGTTGATTGATTTTCATATATTGAACTACCCCTGCATCCCTGGAATGAAGTCTATTTGCTCATGGTGGGCGATACTTTTGAGTGTTCTTGGATTAAATTTGTGAGCATTTTATTGAGTATTTTGATATCAGTGTTTATAGGGGACATTGGTCTGAAATTCTCTTTCATTGTTGAGTATTTGTGTGATTTTGGTATTAGGGTGACTTTGGCCTTATAGAATGAGTTTGGCAATGTTCTTTTTGTTTCTATTTTGTGAAATAGTTTAAAGAATATTGGTATTAGCTCTTCTTTGAAAATCTGATGGAATTATATGCTAAAACCATCTGGCTTTTGGCTTTTTTTTTGGGGGGGGAGACTTTTAATGACCACTTCTATTTTTTATGGGCTATAGGAATATTGAAATAGTTTTCTTAATCTTGGTTTAACTTTTGTAAGTGGTATCTATCTAGAAAAGTATCCATTTCATTTAGATTTTCCAATATTAAGGAGTACAGGTTTATGAAGTAAAACCTAATGATTCTTTGAATTTCTTCAGTGTCTGTTGTTATATCTCCCATTTCATTTCTGATTTTGTTAATTTGAGTACCTTCTCTCTGTCTTTTAGTCAGTTTGGCTATGGTTTTATATATTTTGTTAATTTTCTCAAAGAATCAGCTCTTGGTTTTGTTGATTCTTTGTATTGACTTCTTCGTTTCTAATTGATTTTTTCAGCCCTAAGTTTGATTATTTTCTGCCATCTACTCCATTTGGGTGTGCTTGCTTGCTCCTTCTCCTCCTCTTCCTTCTCCTCTTCCTTCTCCTCCTCCTTCTTTTCTAGAGCTTTTATGCATACTTTTAAATCATTAGTATGAGAACTCTTCAATTTCTTCATGAGGGCACTTAATGCTATGGTCATTCCTCTTAGCACTGTTTTCATTGTGTCTCATAAATTTGGATATGTTGTGCCTTCATTTCCATTGAATTCTAGAAAGTCTTTGATTTCTTTCTTTGTTTCTTCTTTGACCCAGTGGTCATTGAATAGAGTGAGAGCTGTTTAGTTTCCATGAATTTGTTAGGTGTCTGTTGTTTGTGTTGTTGAAATCCAGTTTTAATCCTTGGTAATCTCATATTAAGGAAGGGGTTACTTCAATCTTCTTGTATCCATTGAGGCTTACTTTGTGACTGGGTACATGGTCAATTTTGGAGAAGGTTCCATGAGGTGCTGGGAAGAAAGTTTATTATTTTATATTTAGGTGAAATATTCTGTAAATATCTGTTAGGCCATATTCCCTGTAAGTTTCATTATTTTTCTGTTTAGTTTCTGTATTGATGACCTATCCACTGGTGAGTGTTGATTAAAGAAGTTTCCCATTATTAATGTGTGGGGTTTGATGTGTGATTTAGGCTTTAGTAATGTTTCTTTTATGAACGTGTGTGCCCTTGCATTTGGGGTATAGATGTTCACAATTAAGATGTCATTTTTGGTGCATTTTTCCTTTGATGAATATTAAGTGTTCTTTCCTCTCTCTTTTGATTGGTTTTGGTTGAAAGTCTATTTTATTAGATATAAGAGTGGCTTTCTAATTTGTTTCTTGGGTCTGTTTGCTTTGAAAATCTTTTTCCAGCCCTTTACTCTGAGGTAGTGTCTATCTTTGATGTTGAGGTGTTTTTCTTGTATTTAGGAGAATGCTGGATCCTATTTATGCATCCACTCTGTTAGCCTGTGTCTTTTTATTGGTGAATTGATTCCCTTGATGTTGAGAAATATTAATATAATGATGGTTAGTTCCTATTATTTTGATGTTGGTGATGTTAATCTCTCTCTCTCTCTCTCTCTCTCTCTCTCTCTGTGTGTGTGTGTGTGTGTGTGTGTGTGTGTGTGTGTTTCTCTTCCTTTGGTTTTACTGTGAAATTATTATTCTCTTGTTTTCTTTTTGGTATAATTACCTTCCTTGTATTGGGGTTTTCCTGCTAGCATCCTTTGTAAGGCTATATTAGTGGAAAGATATTGTTTACATTTGGTCTTGTCATGGAATAATATCTTTGTTTCTTAATCTATGGTAACTGAAAGCTTTGCTGGGTAGTCGTGTGGGCTGGCATCTGTAGTTTCTTAGGGTCTGTAAGAAATGTGCCCAGGCTCTTCTGGTTTTTAGAGTTTCTGTTGAGAAGTCAGATGTAATTCTGATAGATCAGCCTTTAAACATTGTTACTTGACATTTTTCCTTGCAGATTTTAATATTCTTTCTTAAATACATTCAATGATTTGATTATTATATGGAAGAAGGGTTTTGTTTTCTGGTCCAATCTATTTAGTGTTCTGTAAGCATCCTGAACATTTAAGTTAGGGGAATTTTATTTTACGATATTTTCAAAAATACTTTCTTGGCCTTTAATCTGAGAATCTCCTCCTCCTCCTCCTCCTCCTCCTCCTCCTCCTCCTCCTCCTCCTCCTCCCTTCCTCCTCTCCTCCTCCTCCTCTTCATCCTCCTCCTCCTCCTCCTCCTTCTCCTCCTTCTCCTCCCCTCCTCCTCCTCCTCCTCCTCCTCCTCCTCCTCTTCCTCCTCCTTCTCTTCCTCCTCCTCCTCTATTATTCATATTATTCTTAGGTTTGGTATTTTCATAGTGTCCCAAATTTCCTGGATGCTTTGTCTTAGAAACTTTTTAGAAACTTTTTGTCATTTTGTGTGATCAATATATTAAGTTCTTCCATGGTATCTTCTACACCTGAAATTCTCTCTTCCATTTCTTATATTCTGTTGGTGATGTTTTTGTTTGTAGTTCCTGTTCTCTTTCGTAAGTGTTCCATTTCTAGTGTTTCTTCTGTTTGTGTTTTCTTTATTGCTTTATTTCCATTTTCAGATCTTGAATAGTTCTATTCATTTATTCCATCTCTTTGATTGCATTTTTCTACATTTCTTCTATTTAATCATTTGATTGTATTTTCCTGTATTTCTTTAGGGGATTTGTTTATTTCTCCTTTAAATGCCTCTATCATCATCATAAAAGTTCACTTAAAGTCATTGTTTTGCTCTTTGGTGTGTTAGGATATCCAGGGCTTGCTGTAATAGGAGAGCTGGGTTCTGATGGTGCCCTATTGCCCTGTCTTTTGTTAATTCTCTTCTTGTGCTTGCCTTTAGTCATCTGGTTTTCTCTGGTGTTGGCTGGCTTGGTAGTCCCTGGTGGTAGCTTGACTCTGGAACTGCAAGTATAGCTGCCTAATGGCAGCAGGCTTCTCGTTTTCTTGGGTGGCAACAGACCTCCAGGGAAGTAGGCAGAGCTGGTTGTTCTGCTTATAGCAGGCCTCCTAGGGGCAGTATGAGCTATTTCCTGGGGAGTGGAGTGCAGATCTGGGATTGCAGGTAGACCAGAAGATGGAGCACAGAGGGATAGGGCTTACCTCATGGCTGCTGGGCTAGCCAGGATCTCCAGTTTGCATTTCCTTTATTGTTTCTATTTCCATTTTCAGGTCTTGAACAGTTTCCTTCACCTGTTTGCTTGTTGGCTTTCTTCACATTCTTTAAGGAATTTATTAATTTCTTCTAATTTTTTTCATTTGTCTTTTTCTTGATTTTTAAAAAACTTTTAGATTCTTTGTGAACTTCACATCATGTACTCCAATTCTGTGCATCTCCTTGCCCTCTTATATCGACTCTTTGACCTGCAGTCTTTCCCCCAATATAACACACACAAACAGTAACAAAACCCCAAAACATAGAAAGCATCTCATCAGGAAAGCTGTAGTATATCACAGTGCATGTCACAATGCATACCTCTTGTCCACACATCTTCACTTGCAAATGTTCATTACGTTTCACCATTGCTTTGATTCATAATCTCCGGCTTATGTGATAATATCAATATTGGATCCTCATCAGAATCCCAATTATGCTGTTGTTGCCCTGTGTCATAGAGATCCTTCAGCTTTGAATCAGCTGGTCTGGCCTTTTATATGTCCCAACTGCTCAGAGATGATGTAGATTTTGGGTGGGCCAATTCAGGGCCCTGTAGTTGGACCTAGGTGATAGCTAAGCTGGACAGCCTACCAGCTCTCCCTTATCCACACCACCAGGGTGAGCTCTCCAGTGCTGCCTTGGCTAGGCCACATGATGCCACCATTGGCAGGAGGCAGGGTCAGCTCTTCTCCTCTCATGCCCTCAGGGAAAGCTCCCCAGCACTCATATCTCCAAAGCCAGCTCTACTGTGCTCTCTGGGCGAGGCACAGCCTGCTCTCCTGAGTGCTGCAACTGGTCAAAGATGAAGACAGTTTTCCAGAGTGCCACATCCAGTAAGGGGTGGGACCAGTTATGCACAGCCTGTGGACATCCATGAGGTCCCCAATGCTGCACTAACCAGGAACATACTCATGTTCTCTAGAGGTAATATGATCCACCAACATCAACTGATCCATGCAACTGAGTAGCCATGGACTCGGTCCTCAATGGCACTTTTGCTTGGACCTCACCATGGCCCTGAGTGGTGGGACTGGCCACTCATAGCAGGCTAGTTTTCTCTACCCTCAAGTCTCCAGTTCCGTCTCTCTTCACAATGTTCAAGCTGAATTTACCTACCTTTTTTTTTTTCTGACTTGTTTGGTCTACAACTCTTCTTCAGATGGCACTAGTTCTTCTGACTGGTGTGGCCTAAACCTAGGCAGCAGAACTCTACCAGGGAGACATCATGGGAGAGCGTTGCAGTGAGATGGGATGGGAGTGGGCAGTGGACTAGGTCTTTGGGACTGAATCTTGGGTATGGGGCAGTTCAGCTGGCAGGTGGGACACTGACTTGGTTCTCACTCATATGGCATTTTAGTGTTCTGGTAAATATTTTGAGCTTTATTCTGAAATATTGTAAAATTATTTGGAAGTAGTTTGAGACTTTCAGATCTTGCTTGTATTTATCAGGCCAGATCAGAACAGTTTGGAATTTTTTCCCACCACTAAAGCAAAACCTCAACTTGCACAATTATTGTTCTTGAACCTGGCTGACAGAGTGGCCCTATGCCTTTTTGCTATTTCCACCCCCACCGCCCCACCCCTCACCCCCACTGGAATTGCTTAGTTCCCTATTCCCTTCAGCAGGTCACTGTTCTGCCTAACTCCTGAATGGACCTTCCTTAGCCACCACCCAGTTCTGTCTCTACAGTACTCCTCCCACATTATCTTCCCTGGATTCTTTCACTATTGATAAGAAAACCAGTGTCTTGGAAAAGCATTGGACCCCATGTAGATTCCTTTCTTTGCACAGTGATTTGGAACCTTCTGCAAGTGGTAATTTTGGGAAATGCTGTGAATGGGGCGTGAGGGGAGGGGCATAAAGATCCAGTGTTTATTTCCCAGAGAACCTTGACTTTTGCCAAGTATTTTTTAAAAGATTAATTTACTTATTTTATGCATATGAGTACACTGTTGCTGTCTTCAGACACACCAGAAGAAAGCATTGGATCCCATTATAGATGGTTGTGAGCCACCATGTGGTTGCTGGGAATTGAACTCGGGACCTCTGGAAGAGCAGTCAGTGCTTTTAACTGCTGGGCCATCTCTCCAGTCCCCTAAAATACAGTTTTAATTTGATATCTGTTGTTTGTTTTTAAATTGTTTTAGGCTGCAGAGGGGAAATCCAATTCCTCTCACTCCATATTGGCTAGAAGCAACATTCAGATTAATCTTTGTAGTTTAAAAAGTGTTTGCACTGTTTTCATTTTTTACATTTATTTATATATTTATTTTACATATGAACATGTCTCTATCTGTCTCTCTGTCTCTGTCTCACTCTCTCTGTCTGTCTGTCTGTCTCTGTATGTGTGTGTGTGTGTGTGTGTGTGTGTGTGTGTGTTGTATGTGTGTGTCATAATTCTTTGACATGGCTATAGAGTCACTTTTACTAATCTAATCATCTGTCATCCCTGCCAAGATCCAACCTAGCTTTGGAATAATGCTTAGGCAGCACCCCGGGCCTCTTCCCAATAGTCACCATTGTTCCCATTTCCCATATTCTTTTCAGGAATGCTTCTGCTCTCTGCCATGACAGTAGGGCATGGTCTCTGGAGTCAGCTGCTATTCAATCCTACTCTTTGGCAGCTTGCCCTTGAGAAATTGTCTTTTTCCATATTTTATCTGATAGGAAGAACAATCATATTTTATACCTTCTAGAGTTGTTGGGAACATTGAGAGAATTGTGGGAAGCTTGACTACCATTACTGATGGTGAGATCTGTAGTGACATGACCCATGACTTTTCCTCTAATAACAGTACTCTTTGCTCTCTGGGCGCCTTTTAGCATGGTTCTTCTTCCTTCTGGTAACTCTCTCATCTCTAGCCTCATGAATTTTCACCTGAGGAATTCTTTTCTTTTCAGATGCATCTCAAATTTTTTTCTGCAAGGAGGGTGTCTCCGCCTCTGGTCTTGGCAGGATCTCTGTGGCATAGAATAATTTTTTTGTTTGTTTGTGGGTATCTTTTTGGCCATTAGCTTCTCTTTTGTCTCTGTTTCTGTAACAAGTGCAGAGATCATGGGGTCACTGCAGGTCATTGGATAATAGTAACTCAAGAATGAATGAAGTCCAAAATGCTCAGTGAAAAGAGTGCGGATGAGCAGGAGAAGCACACTCAACACGCCTTTGGGGCTTCCCTGTGAACTTCCAGATGAAGCTGCAGTGGTGATGTCTCTAGTTCAGTGGTAAGTACTGCCACTTGGCAATAAAAAGTGTTCAGCTCGGAAATGAAAGGGGAAAGAAAAAAAGTAACCACGAATTAACATGAGCAAGGACTCCGAACCCTTGTCCTAGCTCTGTGCCCCACCTGCCCAGTATAGACATTACCACTGCACAGTTAGGCTTTCAAAGAGCTGCCTGCCAATATTGACATTACCCCATCCTATGTAAGGAAATCAAGGTGGACTGGTGAGCAATCACTTTCAAAGCTAATTGTTGAAACCTGCAGGTCAGAGCTCTCAAGCTAATGCTTGTTGGCTTAATGGCAATTTGGGTGTTTGCTCTTTTTTAAAAAAAATAATATTTTTGCTTTCTTTTCACTATGGCACAAGCTGGAATTTTTAAATTTTATTTTTTAAGACAGGTTAAATGGCTTCCTGCTTAAGTTTTCTAAGCAGTTGTTTTCTTTCTACCCCTCTGCTCTCTTCCTTCTATTGGATGTTAGCTTAGCAGCAATGTTTGTCTTGTTCATTAGCTCTTCTGCAATGACATTTAGAAATCTTGGTAAGTCCAGTCCCCATCCTCCTTTGTCCTCTGCAAATCCATGGAGGCTCTGTGAAGAGAGCCTTCATGAATGAGTCATTGGTGATGGACTCTGAGTACTGGCCATTCCTGGGCAGCTCCCTGATGATCCTGGAGAGTGAATGTTGGCAATAACTCAGTGTTTCCCTGGCAGGGTTCTCCCCTGTACACTGAGCCCTGTGTTCCTGGTGTTGAGCCTCCCAGAAAAGAGCCATATCCCACTGCTTGGGTCTCCTTGCCTTCCCCTCACCCCACAGATCTCAGACTGCAGTGAATGACAACAGGAGTGTTTGGGAATTCTTATTTGGGAAGGAAACTGACAAGGTATCTGTCCTTTCTCTGCTAACGCTTGGCATGAATTTGAGTCTATCAGTAGATTTCCACTTATTGATGAGCAGATCACAGACTAGCCCCTGGGCATGTTTTCAAACTTAATGAAGAAAAGACAGTTCCTGACACTGGAGCTCTTCATCTCACTGACAGCATCAATCAAGAGGTTCTCTGAGCTCCTTGCTGCTCCAGGAGTAAAACCTTAACTGCAGGAAAAGCTAGGGCTGTGGAGGGGAGCAGTAAGGAGACAGAAATTTCTGGTTCATTTTGTGTGCCCTGCTTTGCCTCCCTGTAAAACCAGGGGTTGGAGTTGGTGGTGGCTGTGGGATCACAGAAACAATAGGCAGGTGGCAGTGGCTTTACTCTTTGGTGGAGTGTTTTATCCCCAGAGGTGAAGATGCAGTAGTGGGAGATTCTCCTCCAAGCAGCTCAATGTCCTTTCTATTTATTATACCAACCAAGCAAGCAAGAAACACAGAAAACCGAATGGAGAGTTGAAGCTTGTCTTGGAAATTACTCATTTTCAAATATATCTTCTGCTAGGAGAAAATGTCCTTTGCCTTCAGAGGAAAGCTATAAGAGCTCAAGAACAGATCAAACCAAAACCAAGAGAAAGAAGAATTGGAAGTCTGAGGACAAAGAAGTCGAAAGAAGGGGCGGGCTGCCTTAGACACCTCACATGACTGGAGCTCATCCAGTTTCTCTGAAACCCTGGAAGCCATGAGTCTGGTCAGAGTGGCATCCCATCTATCAGAGGCCAAGCTTTTCTGAAAGGCCAGCTTCTGGTCCCCATTTCACTTTACGCCAGGTCTCCCAAGGACCCTGAGGAGAGAGGTGACACATAAGCTTTCTGTCCATCACTGAGAAGTTGTTGACACAATCTCTACCCTATCTCTCCTTCTCCAGACACAACGTTATTATGACTTTGGGGATTCCTGTGTCTGTGACTGAGGAACTCTGCACTCTCCCCACAACAGCAATGATTTGTTCACATTGGCCAGAAAACTACAAAATGCCAACACCACACAACTCAAGGCAATCTCCAGCACTGTCTTTCTTAGACCTCTGATCCAGAACACCATGCAGTGGATCTGGCTGGCAATGGCCTCCTCACTGACTTTGTTCTTTTATTCTCCTCTCTTTAATTTCATTCATGTTTTTGAGACAGAACAAAGTTGTCCTTGAACTTGTCATTCTCCTGCCTCAGCCTCCAAACTACTAAGATTATTCACACTGTAATTGCTCCCAATGTCCATGCTTGAGAGCTGTCACTGTTCCTGTTCTCTGGGCTCCCTACTGGAGTGCTTCTAAATCTTTGTCACTTTGGATGGGGAGGTGTCTAGGTTGGAGTGATTCCCTCTGTTGCCTGTGAGTACTCAGGGACTGGTAGGTCACAATGCTACTGGCCCCATCCTCATCCTTTGGATGCAGACCCCTTAGTCAGTCAAGATGTTAGTTATCAAAGGCAGCAAAGGGCAGTCAGAGCTCGCAGCACTTCATCTCTGAGGACCGAACTGGCCCTTCCGGGTCTGTGGCTTCTATCCGATGCAAATACATTTCAGTTACTTTGCAGTGGGGATTTAGAGCAGGGTCTGGACAGAAAAAATGGGAAAGTGCTGTCTAAAGACAGTAAAATTGCTCTGCTGTCCCACATGTGATGGTACTGACATATGACAGTTGTTCATTTTTTTCAACTGGTTTTAGCCTATGCGACTCTGGCCAATGGCTGACTCCCGCTTTCTTGTTTTCTTCTTCGTAACACCTATAGTAGACAGCTTCTCTGTGCAAAAAGCAATCCCAAATATCTATGTGAAATTCGAGAACCACATTCCAAGAATTTTGCAGCAGAATGAGGTGCAGTTTTCTAACAGTCTGTCATTATCATGTGGCTTTATGCCCTGGCAGTCTGGAGCACAGGTAAGTGTTCGGACTAGATCATTCATAAAGGTGCTCTGTATTTCCTTTCTTCCCTTATGGCTCAAGATAAGATAGAATAAAGCGAATGAGAATGTGAGTTGAACAAATAGGTTGAAATCATTTTTTCCATCTTAAAGCCTTAATAGTAAATCCTTTGTTCCCCATATATGATTAACATACACTGGCCTAGGATGAAGAATCCAGTGACGATCCCCCAAGAATCATCCTCATTGGCTGCCGGGGTGCATAGTCTCTTGGAACACTGGGACCAGGTAGTTGGGAATGACCTTGAGTCTTACTTGAAACGGCCAGGATGTTCTTGCTGGGGCTCCTTGAGCTTTGAACTGTCTAAGGATTCTTTGATTCACATTGACAACTGAAGGGCTGGCTCTATGGCCCACGGTGTGAAACTGTTTCTGAAGCGTTTCTTCTCAGCTTGAAATGAGAGTGAACTCTCAGTGTCCCCCTTGGAGTGCTCCTGTAGAATCTGGGCATAGCCCAGAGCCTAGCAGGACTGAAGTTGCAGCTCTACACACAAAGACAGCCCTGGCTTCTGAGAGAGGTGGGACAATGGCGGTGTGGAAGAGCTTAGATGCTCTATATGACCCTGCCAGCTGATGTCTCCTCTCAGTTATCTCATGTCCCCTGATTCTCTCTGAACTCTGTCTGAGGGAGTCCCCGGGGTCCCAGCTCTAAGAATTGATGGAGAAAATGGTTCTGTGCCCTTTGAGTCTTAGATGAGGCTGTAGCTTTGATACCTATCAAGTCTGGCTGTAGCTGAGGGCAAGGGGGTATGGGGATGGATAGATGTGTCGGCATGATCTCTGTCCACATCCCTCTTGCCATGCTGACCCCACCCCCAGAGCAGCAAAGGTACCCCAGCTCTGCAGTCCAGTACTGGCCAGTCACGAATTGCCCAAACAGGTGCTCGTGGCCATCAGAGTCTTGAAGCAGTTAAACTTGCCTTCACCTCTAGTGCAGTTCCCTTAAAAGAAAATAGAGAGATCTTGGAAAGGTGGAAAGGGTGGCAGGCCAGAACCGTAAAGTGTGTGCAATCGCTCAGATACAAGTGGCACCACTAAAAATTGCCTTCATATATCAGCTTATGGTTTACACACTCTGGCAGAAAGGACACTGAAAGGTCAGCTGGGAAAAAAATGTCCATGTCAGGCCTGGAGCTGTGGCTTCAAAGGTGGCAAGAAGACACAATCTCAGAAGAGTTCTAGAGGGCCTGTTAGTGCTTGATGGGGTAGGATTTGGGTGGGATTTTTTTACTCTTTATTTTGCTTTGTTTTTAAGGAACTTGCCTGCTAACGTCAGCAGAGAAGGTAAGGTATAGACTCCAAGTAACCTTTCCATCTGACCTCTGGTGACAAGACGGATAGTTCCATTCATCTGTGGGTGAGCAGCGGAAGCTCCCTGCATTTTTTTCTCCCCTTTGCTTGGATTCAGGATATATTTGTTTGCAGAGAGGAATGTCACTCCTGTGAATGCACTGCTCAGTCATGTGCCTGCGGTGGCGAAATCTGTAGAGGGGAGAAGAGGCAGGAGGGAAGGGGGTGGTGTGGGGAAAGGGCAAGCTATACTCTGGGGGCTTTGAGTGATGCCAGCTCAGATCCAGGAACAAATCTTCAACCAAATGATAATGTAGGATGTGCCTTCCAACCAGAAGAATCACAAATGTACTGTGAATTAATAATGCACCCTTTTAGTAGTGATTGCCTTGTGAGACAGTCTGGGGAGGACTGTTCACCCACTCGGTCCCACCTATGAGAAGGAACTAGGCGCTCTGTGGCTTCCTCCGAGCTTTGTTTAAGACTGACTCTCCTCCTTACTTTATTAACCGTGTAACATTTTAAGGTTGTTTTTCCCTCTCTGTCTCCTCCAGCAAGTCTCTATTGATCAGTGTTTACAGTTATAATCCCTTTCAAATTTATCATCCATGACTAACACCACGTGTATTGATTAGTGTTGACGGATGTCCCTCTACAGCATAGAACTGCTGTGATCTTGGCTAGGGAAACACAGCAGAGATGAGAAGAGACGAAGGCATACATTTTCCCCTTCTTCTCCATTTTTCTTTTGGTATTCTTTTGCTCTCATTTTCTTCCTAGCTGAGATGAGTATTTTTCCTATGGAAATCGAAGAACTGCTTTGCATATTTTAAGAATATATATTTTACCCTTCCTCATAGCATTGGAGTGGGGAGAGAAAGGGCTGTTCAGTGGCGATTGGAGGGGGGCGTTCTGCCAACAGGTCCTAAAGGAGATCAGATTTATGAGTGGCAGCCAGACATCTTAACCTACAGCCTCCAGTAACAAGGATGTAAAGGCTAGTTATTTTAGGGACAAATTTGATGTCACTTGTGACCACGAACAAGATATCTGAAATCTGAAGTATAGATGGTAACATTTGTCAATAGTAGAATTTCGTGTCCCTTTTGCTGGCTCTCTGACATTCCTTCATCGTCTGTAATGGCGATAGATCATGAAGCTGTTCCCCTCACCCAGACAAGTTTCTGGGTCCCCCTATCTTGGAACACTACTGTGTTCACTCACATTATGTATAGAGACACGCAGCCCATGTGGTCAGTCTATCCAGTTAGCCTGGCAGCCTTTCACCGAGCTGCTCAGGTCTGGTCCCACAAGAACATGTGAGTAGAGCCCTGCCAGTACTGTGACTGAGCAATATTCCTTTCCTGCCTGCCAAACAGTAAGGCTGAGGGAAGCCTCAAAGGCCTCAGAGGATCACCCGGGACCTAAGTTCCTCTCTTATTCTTAGATTCCAAGGATGTCCTATTGCGATGGAAGGTTTTTCTTATGGTCTGCATCCTAGGACCCGCCTTGAGAACAGACTGAAGGACTGTAGAACTCATAGGGAGCTTAGAGGTCTTGTAGCTTAGCCTACTACTTACCATGAGGGACCTGATGGAGCTTAACCGTTCGGAGTACATTGTTCCATGCCATATGTGTGAGGGAAGCCCTCTAGCCCTACAGGCTTCACCAAGTGACTCAGTTGCTCCACCTGTCAGGAATCCGTCACCTCCTCTCCACTTCTGTTTGTCTGTCACATCCCCACGCCCCACTCCTCCCTGCTTCTCCTTTCCTACCAGCACTCCCTCAGTGACATTCTAGATCTAGAGGGGCTCACACACAAGGACTCTCTACTCAGCTCACTTTACTTTGCAAAGCCATTTTCTAACAAATTCAAAGGTTTCTTTACCATGGAGAAGTCACATTAAAAAGTTAATTTTCTTTCCAAAGGAAAGAAGGGAGGTATAGTCAGCTCCTAGGGGAGGGCACATCTACATAGTGGTGTGCACTTCTGTCATGCTATGGTGCCTTTCAATAGCTATTTAGTTGACTCATATGGAAATGATATTTTGTCCTCCCTCACCGCCTCTACCCCCACGATTGACAATAATTTGATGGGATATTTTTTTTTTGCCTCTTTGCTTATCTATTTCCCAAGTTTTCATGGTCTGTTTGTAATGGCGTTTTGAGTTCTTTGCACTACTTTAAATTAAGTTTCTCATATGGGTCTTATTACACCTGAATACTGTTCAGCTGTTTGATGACATAGTTGTAAATCCTCAATAAAAAGATCTTTAATAATCAGTTGGCATTTATTTAGTACACCACCCATCTTATTAAATCTAAGTCCTCGCTCGGGTTTAGTAGGCTGGTTTATTGTGTGTCGGCATCAGATCAGCGGCGCTCCAGTTCTGCTTCGGAGGGTACTTTCATTACAGATTCCTGTTTTTAGGCACTTATAATTTTCTCAAGTAGCACACTTATTTCAATGTGCAATCATTTTCAGTTCTCTTCTCCCTCCCTCTCTCAACTTGTACCATCCCCTCCTCCCCCCACACACCCCTCACATTTTTAAAAAGTTTAACATGGAAATACATCTCAAATTTTAGAGGAAAAAGCTGTGTCAGTGGCTGAGAATAGCTGAGCAAAGCTGCCAGGCTCCTCACCATCCAGACTCTTGCTCGTTGCCGTTGGTTATCTCGATGCAAACAGTAATGTGGCAGGGGCTGGTGGCCCCAAGCATTTTCAAGTGTTTCATTTTCTCTAGGCTCATGATTCCCCAGCATTTCCAGTGGTAAGAAACTAGGGAATCTGGCAGACAGCAAACTGGCTAGAAGGGGAAACAGATGTTTGCACTTATTCCCTGTTCTTGTCCGTTTTGTACGGAAGCATTCAAAAGCTCTATTACCCAGGTTCTTCCCACAGCATCTTCCTCCGTGTCCACTCTGAACCTGGCTATTCTTAGTTCTTCCCATCCCTATGCAAGCATCACTTTCTCCAAGGTGCCCATTGGAACCGTGCAGAATGAGTTCATTCCCTTATACATTGTTTTAGAACACACATCGTGCTTCTGTTTATCTTGTGGCCCACTACAGCTGGCACCTACTGTCTTAAGAGAAACAGTGTTCCTAATTCTTTATCCAGTGCTACAGCCATCACGTCTTGCACAAAAGGGGCATATTGAAGTCTACGTCATCCTATACATGCTAGGGATAGCTAGAAACTAAAACCTGGTTCTTCTCCTAAGTCTTATACTGGATGAGAACAGGGACTTGATCTATTTTAGTCTATGTTATATTTCTGTCTCAGTGTCTGGCATATAGAAGGTAGTCAAAGGACTGAATTTAGAAAAAGAGACTTGAGTATAGATGTAGTCTTATTTAAGCAAAGGGACCAGACCATTGAAAGATCTCAGAACCACAAAAATGAAGATTCTCCATGATCTACCTCCAAGAGTGTTTCATCTGATATGAGTATTTAGCTTCCTAAGAAAAGGGAAATTCTTATACTCTCAGTTGATTCTGCTTCTTGAATGACCCGTCATGTAGCCCTTGTCATTATGTGACCAGGTACAGAGAAGAATGCATTTAGTTAAGGGGAGAGAGTGGGTGGACATCTTTTAAAGTAAATATTGCTTCATTAACTTTATGTAAATATGTTGCAAAGAAAATAAACCACACACGAATTAGCCAGACCCACAGTCTGTACATCTCAAAGGCTTCTATACAGTTAAATAGCTCTCTGAAGCTATAGAGATCATTCTAGAATGTGATGCTACACACTTATCTACCCTCAAAATGAAGAATTCATGACAGAAATTATAACAAGACCGACAGTGAGCTTCATGTTCTCACTCATGACTCACACTCACTGTCTGCGTTCAGCCCTCTCTCATCCCCAAACACTCTGTCATTAAACCCTCTCTTGCCAGTTTGTCGTGTATATCTGAAATCTCTTCTTGAGAGTTTTGGTTTCTGTAAAGAAGGCTAAATAGACTGAACACCTTTCACACTGAGAGAAAATAGGGAAAAAGCTATAACAAGGCTCTCCTGAAAGTTACAACGGGGCTAAGACGGCAGTACAATAGGACAGAGTTGAGAGTATCTGAGAACCCAGAGAGGTAAATGCAGTCTTTGAGGGGCTTCATTAGTGGAATCTAAAGGAATCTTAGAAAGAGGCTCCTTGTGGCTCTTGGCAGTCTCACGGGATGAGCAGAGGAATTGTGTTCATGGATTGCTAAAGAGCAAGAAAGGGCAGGACCCCAAGCTTTAGGCGGGATCAAGGTGACCTGTCCTTCAAAGGCAAATGTAAATCTTTTCAAAAGGACTATTTTGTGTCCCCGTCCTGAAGTTACTGCAATGTTTTCTATATACAATGTTGTGAAGCAAATAAAGATATCCAGACGTAATACGTGTAAAGCAATATGATGCAAATGAAGAGAAATGATATATTTTATAAACACACCAGAAGGCATCGATGTAATGGAATTATCAGACATTACTTTTTAAATGATCCTGTATGGTTTTTATTGCCAACAATAAAAAAAGGGATGAATATGAATTTGGGAGGACACATCAAATATTTTAATAAGTAAATATTTCTATAATTGGTAAATATAATAGTGATGAGAGCTCAAAGAATAGGTAATAAATCCACTGCTGAATAAGGGTCACTTCAGTGTAGCTCAGGTGAAATATTCGAATGAAGTGTATGTATAAGGGGAGCAATAAATGAAGGATGATGTTGAGGAAGGCAGGGGAAATGTCTGACCTGGGAAGGAGAAGGGGATTGGGAGAGGAGAGGAAAGACCGGGTAAAAGCAGCATGGTAAAGGATAGTGGCTAACGTTTCTTCAAATTGTAGCAAGCCACCTATGGAATGATGTGAACTCTGAGCATGAAGTAGAATGTGTTACATGTGACACAATGTGACACACATTACTCTGATGAAAGCAAAAGGAACCCGACAATCAACTTCCCAACAGTGAAGCCAGGAGTGCATGGACTCAAATTACAGCAATGTAGAATTCTGTGCCCACGAAAATTATGCTGCAAAATGAAGGCATAATGAAATATATTTTCAGATAAGTAAAACAGAGAAGGTATCGCCATAGATACAGAAAAGCAGGTGAACTATTCTGTGATAATTTCAGACTGAAGGTTGAGAATATAGAAATAAAAGGTGTAGAAATGTGGATAAATGTAAATGAGTCTGAATTATATAAATAATAATGCCATTTGAGAAGAGTAAAATACAATCTGTCTTACTGTGGTTTAACTTAAGGGTTTCCAATTTTAATTGGTTTAATACAAAAGCAATGTTTAGTAGAAAGCGTGCTTTGATTTTAAAGAGTTCCAGGACTGGAGATCTATGGTGAGACACTTTGCATGATACTGAACAGGAGGAGGAAGCTGCGGCTGTCAGTCAGCCATGTGACCAGACAATGCACGGCCATGTTCTTAGTGTACCAAGTTGCTAAGCTATCATGTTCTGAGGGCTTGTTGTATTAAGTGCATTTTCAGCTTAACAATATTTTCAACTTACAATGGATTTATTAGAGCATAACCCTCATCATAAATTGGAAAGCATCTGTATATATAATTAAAATGCACTATAACAATGGGAGATAAATTGGGGAAAATGATGGAATTAAAGTGTTGTGAGGCCTCTGAATCATTTGGGAAAAAGGAAAGTGTAAATTAAACTTAGACAAAGGTATAAGTTATGACTGTGTATTTTTATTTCTAGGTAGCCTTAAATAAAATACAAACACTTTCATTAAAAGAATGGATAGAAAGATCATAAGAATGGACTAAGGAATCTATAAGAAAAAAGGGAATGAATAATAGCAAAGAATATAGAATATAGGAATAGAACATGGCAGGATGGGGAAAATAAAAAGAGCACAGCTTTAAGTCCAAGTACATCAGAGACTGTGGTAAATATCACGGATTAAATGAACTAGTCATATAAGTTCTCAGCTCCCAGAAGTGATAAAATCGAGCTATGTGCTTCTGTCGAGATGCAACTCCAATGTGTAGTCTTATCATTCAGAGGGTTTTAAATAGAGTGCTTTCCCAGAAGGCACAGGGCCCTGGGTTCCAAACCTAATCCCTTTCCCAAACCAAAAAGTGTTTAAAAACATAGGAAAGCATCAACCAGAAGAATGCAAATATAGCCAAATTAATTTAAAGAAGATTTTAAAGCAAAAATATTATTAGAAGTGAAAATGGATTTATGATAATGAAAAGATAATTTATTGCAAAGATAGCACCGTTCCAAATCTGTAGTCACCTTACTAGGACAGCCCTGAATGTGCATCAACCAGTTTAAAGAACAACTGTAATGGTTACCTTTCTCTTGCTGTAATAAAGCTCTGTTACCCAAATAACCCACAGAAGAAAGTTAATTTCAGCTTGCAGTCCGTGATAGCACCATGGGGCAGCAGGAGTGATGGCTGAAGAGCTCCCAGCCTGACTTGCAAGCAGAAAGCCTGGACAGCAAACTGGGAATGTCATGTGGCTTTTAAACCTTGAAGTCACCTCCAATGACACACTTCTTCCGGAAAGGCCACACATCCTAGAACCACCCAAAGAAGGCCACCAACCAGGGACCAAGTATTCAAATTCCCGAGACTATGGGAGCCAACTCAGTCAGACCACAAGCAAAGGAGAGAACTCATAATTGAACTGTAATGAATAGAGCATGCAGGCCAACAGTTGTTAAGGAGGAAGAATGCTGAATAGCAGGCATACTCAAAAACACATACACTATGTTCCAATAAAGTATTTTATTATACTGAAACTTATGTATCATTATTTAGCATGTGACTCCATGTCAGTGGTATGAGATATACCCAACAGCCATCCCCATCAGCTTATGCTCACACCCACAGACAGCATACACCAAATCGACCAATGCGATGGTCTGCAAAGCAAGTACAAACGAATTTTCAAATAACTGAAATCTTGCAGAATATGTTAGATAAGTGGAATGAAAAGAAACTACCTATACAGTAACAGATCACTAGAAAAGAAACACAACAGACAACTGCTTGGAATTAGCTAGTATCCTTAATTAATGCATTGAGAAATCACATTGGAAATCAAAAGAGAATATTTGTAGTGCAATGAAACAAAATAACATCTATCGTGACATTAGAGGTGCTACCAAAGATGTGATTAGAAAGAAACATGGTGCATGATTTATGGGGGGTGGGGGAAGCTGTATCTGGTAGTTTAGAATGGCAAAAAAAGGAAAACAGCAAACACAAGAGCAAAACCCAGTGAATATGTAATGACAACTATTAGAACAGCCAAGTCATCATTCTCCAATAGATGGAGAATGGAAAAGCCACATATTGGACTGATTACAAATGAGAAGAAATACACAAAGTACCAACTAGGAACGAACATACAGTACAGTTTCTATCAGTGTTTAAATAGAGGAGAATAAAGAAAATTATATGGCATAAAATTTAGAAACGTCAAGAACATAGATGAATTCTGACAGGATAAAAATATAGAAAAGAAATATCAAATAAGAACGTGTGATCATGTAGCAGACACGCAGCTTAGACTCCGTGTCTGCCTTGTCTGCTCTCAATAGGAGAGGATGCCCCTAATCTGGCAGACTTGATGGGCCAGGCTGGGAGGCATCCCCAAGGGGGTCCTACCCTTTCAGAGGAAAGTAGGGAGCAGGAGGTAGAGCGGCATTTGGAATGTAAATCAACAATCAAACAGACAAATAAATAAATAAAATGTGATCTATCCTTATAAGTTTTCCACAGTTTTTTCAAGCCTACATGATCTGACAAAGAATTTAAACTTTTACTTAATTAAGATCCATTTTAAAGCCAAGAATATGCTCTACCTTGGTAACCAGCTTGGTCATTTTTTTAAATTTTATTTTTCTTGGATATTTCATGTATTTGCATTTTAAATGTTATCCCCTTTCCTCCCTCTCCCATACCCCCTTCTCCCTCCCCTTGCTTCTGTGAGGATGTTCCCACTCCCATCCACACCCCCCCACCTCAACACCCTGACATTCCCCTACACTGGGAAATGAGTCTTCTCAGGACCAAGGGCTTTTCCTCCCATTGATGCTGGACAATGCCATCCTCTGCTACATAAGTGGCTGGAGTCATGGGTCCCTCCATGTGTACTCAATGGTTGGTGGTTTAGTCCCTGGGAGCTCTGGTGGGGGTCTGATTGGTTGATATTGTTGTTCTTCTTATGGTGTTGCAAACTGCTTTAGCTCCTTCAGTCTTTTCTCTAATTTCTCTATTGGAGTCCCCCTTATTCAGTCCAATGGTTAGCTGCAACCATCCTCATCTGTATCAGTAGGGCTCTGGCATAGCCTTTCAGGAGACACCCATATCTGGCTCCTGTCAGCAAGCGCTTCTTGGCATCATCAGTGGGGACTGGGTTTGGTGGCTGCATATGGGATGGACCACCAGGTGGGGCAGTCTCTGGATGACTTTTTCTTCAGTCCCTGCTCCATTTTTTGTCCCTGTATTTCCTCCCATGAGTATTTTGTTCTCCCTTCTAAGAAGGAATTAAGGAATGAATTTTGGTCTTCATTCTTCTTGAGCTTCATATGATCTGTGAATTATTTTCTTAGGTATTCCAAGCTTTTGGGCTAATATCCACTTATCAGTGAGTGCATACCATGTGTGTTCTTTTATAACTGGATTACCTCACTCACAATGATATTTTCTAATTCCATCCATTTGCCTAAGAATTTCATGTAGTCATAGCTTTTAATATCTGACTAGTACTCCATGTGTAAATGTACCACATTTTCTGTATCCATTCCTCTGTTGAGGGACATCTGGGTTCTTTCCAGCTTCTGGCTATTATAAATAAGGCTGCTATGAACATAGTGGAACATGTGTCTTTGTTGTATGTTGGAGCATTTTTTGGGTATATGCCCAGGAGTGGTATAGCTGGGTCCTTAGGTAGTTCAATGTCCAATTTTCTAAGGAACCTCCAGACAAATTTTCAGAATGGTTGTACCAGCTTGCAATCCCACCAACAATGGAGGAGTGTTCGTCTTTCTCCACTCCCTCACCAGTATCCGTTGTCACCTGAGTTTCTGATCTTATCTATTCTGACTAGCATGAGGTGGTATCTCAGGTTTGTTTTGCTTTGTCTTTCCCTGAGGACTAAAAATGTTGAACAACTCTTGAGGTGCTTCTGAGCCATTCAGTATTCCTCATTTCAGAATTCTTTGTTTAGCTCTGTACCCCATTTATAATAGGATTATTTCATTTTCTGGAGTCTAACTCTATCTATCTATCTATCTATCTATCTATCTATCTATCTATCTATCTATCTATCTATCTATCTATCTATCCTATATGGGATGTAGGATTGGTAAAAACCATTCCCAATCAGTTGGTTGCCCTTTTGTCCTACTGACAGTGTCCTTTGCCTTTCAGAAGCTTTACAAGTTCATGAAGTCCCATTTGTCGATTCTTGATCTTGGAGCATAAGCCACTGGTGTTCTGTTCAGGGAAATTTCCCCTCTTTTAATGTGTTCAAGGCTCTTTGCCACTTTCTCTTCTATTAGTTTGACTGTATCCGGCTTTATATGGAGGTCTTTGATCCACCTGGACCCGAGCATTGTACAAGGAAATAAGAATGGGTCAATTTGCATTCTTCTACATGCTGACCTCCAGTTGAACCAGCACCATTTGCTGAAAATGCTATCTTTTTTCCACTGGATGGTTTTAGCTCCTTTGTCAAAGATCAAGTGACCATAGGTGTGTGGGTTCATTTCTGGGTCTTCAATTCTGTTCCATTGGTCTATCTGTCTGTCTCTGTACCAATACCATGCAGTTTTTATCACTATCGCTCTGTAATACTGCTTGAAGTCAGGGATGGTAAATCCCCCAGAAGTTCTTTTATTGTTGAGGATAGTTTTAGCTATCCTGGGATTTTTGCTTTTCCAAATGAATTTACAAATTGCTTTTTCTAACTCTATGAAGAATTGAGTTGGAGTTTTTGATGGGGATTGCATTGAATCTGTAGATTGCTTTTTCGCAAGATGGCCATTTTTTTCTATATTAATCCTGCCAATTCATGAGCATGGGAGATCTTTCCATCTTCTGAGATCTTCTTCAATTTCTTTCTTCAGAGACTTTAAGTTCTTGTCATACAGATCTTTCACTTGCTTGGCTAGAGTCACACCAAGGTATTTTATATTCTTTGTGGCTATTGTGAAGGGTGTCATTTCTCTATTTTCTTTCTCAGCATCTTTATCCTTTGAGTAGAGGAATGCTACTGATTTGTTTGAGTTAATTTTATATCTGAATACTTTGCTGAAGTTGTTTGTCAGGTTTAGTAGTTCTCTGGTGGAACTTTTGGAGTCACTTAAGTACACTATCATATCATCTGCAAATAGTGATAGTTTGATTTCTTCCTTTCCAATTTGTATCCCTTTCACCTTTTTTTGTTGTCTAATTGCTCCGACTAGGACTTCAAGTACTATATTGAATAAGTTGGGAGAGAGTTGGCAGCCTTGTCTAGCCCCTGATTTTAGTGGGATTGCTTCGTTTCTCTCTATTTAGTTTGGTGTTGGCTAATGGTTTGCTGTATACTGCTTTTACTATGTTTTGGTATGGGTCTTTAATTCCTGATCTTTGCAAGACATTTAACATTAAGGGGAGTTGAACTTTGTTAAATGCTTTCTCAGCATCTAATAAAATGATAATGTCTTTTTTTTCCCTTGAGTTTGTTTATATAGTGGAGTACCTTGATGGATTTCCATATATTGAATGATCCTATCATCCCTGGAATGAAGCCTACTTGATCATGGTGAATGATCGTTTTGATGTGTTCTTGGATTCAGTTTACAAGAATTTTATTGAGTATTTTGCATTGATATTCATGAGGAAAATCATGTAGGGTTTTTGTGTGGCATAATTGTGGCTTCAAAGAAATAATTGGGTAGTGTTCTTTCTGTTTCTATGTTGTGGAATAATTTGAAGAGTATTGGTATTAGGTCTCTTTTGAAGATCTGATAGAATTCTGCACTAAAGCCATCTGGTCCTGGACTCTTTTTGGTTGGGAGACTTTTAATATTTGCTTCTACTTCTTTAGGGGTTATGGGACTGTTTAGATGGTTTATCTGATCCTGATTTCACTTTGGTACCTGATAACTGTCTAGAAAATTGTCCATTTCCTCCAGATTTTCCAGTTTTGTTGAGTATAGGCTTTAGTAGTAGGATCTGCTAATTTTTTTTTAATTTCTTCAGATTCTGTTGTTGTGTCTCCCTTTTCATTTCTGATTTTGTTAATTTGGATAATGTCTCTCTGCTCTCTGTTTAGTCTGGCTAAGGGCTTATTTATCTTGTTAATTTTCTCAAAGAACCAGCTTCCAGTTTTGTTGATTCTTTGTATAGTTCTTTTTCTTTCTACTTGGCTGATTTCAGTCCTGAGTTTGATTATTTTCCCCTCTTGGGTTAATTTGCTTCTTTTTGTTCTAGAGCTTTCAGGTGTGCTGTCAGCTGCTAGTGTATGCTGTTTCCAATTTCTTTTTGAAGGCACTCAGAGCTATGAGTTTTCCTCTTAGCACTGCCTTCATTGTATCCTAAAAGTCTGGATATGTTGTGCCTTCATTTTCATTAAATTCTAAAAGGTCTTAAATTTCTTTTTTATTTCTTCCTTGACCAAAATATTGAGTATATTGGTTTTCAGCTTCCATGTGTATATGGACTTTCTGTTGTTTTTGTTATTATTGAAGACCAGCCCTAGTCCATGGTGATCTGATAGGATGCATGGGATTATTTCAATCCCCTTGTATCTATTGAGGCCTGTTTTGTGATCAATCATATGGTCAGTTTTTGAGAAGGCATCATGAAGTGCTGAGAGGAAGGTGTATTCTTTTGTTTTAAGATGAAATGTTCTATATATGTCTGCTTAATCCATTTGGTTCATAACTTCTGTTAGTTTCACTGTTTCTCTGTTTAATTTCTGTTTCCATGATCTGTCCATTGATGAGAGTGGGGTGTTGAAGTCTCCCACTATTATTGTGTGTGGTGCAATGTATGCTCTAAACTTTAGTAAAGTTTCTTTTATGAATGTGAGTGCCCTTGCATTTGGATCATAGATGTTCAGAACTGAGAATTTGTCTTGATAGATTTTTCCTTTGATGAGTATGAGGTGTCCTTCTTTATCTTTTTTGATAACTTTTGGTTGAAAGGTGATTTATTTGATATTGGAATGGCTAGTCCAGATTGTTTCTTGGTACCATTTGCTTGAAAAATTGATTTCCAGCGTTTTATTCTTAGATAGTGTCTGTCTTTGTCTCTGAGGTGCATTTCCTGTATGCAGCAAAATGCTGGGTCCTGTTTATGTATTCAGTCTGTTAGTCTACGTCTTTTTATTGGGGAACTGAGTCCATTGATGTTTAGAGTTATTAAGGAACAGTGATTGTTTCCTGTTATTGTTGTTGTTTGAGGTGGAATTATGTTTGTGTGCTATCTTCTTTTGGGATTGTTACAAGAAGATTACTTTCTTGCTTTTTCCATGGTTTAGTTTTTCTCCTTGTGCTGGAGTTTTCCATCTATTTTCCTTTGTAGGGCTGGATTTGTGGAAAGATATTGTGTAAATTTGTTTTTGTCATGGAATATCTTGGTTTCTCCATCTGTGGTAATTGAGAGTTTTGCTGTATATAGTAGACTTGGCTGGTATTTGTGTTGTCGGAGGGTCTGTATGACATCTGTCCAGGATCTTCTAGCTTTCATAGTCTCTGTTGAGAAGTCTGGTATAATTCTGATAGGTCTGCCCTTGTATGGAACTTGACCTTTTCCCTTAATGCTTTTACTATTCTTTCTTTGTTTTGTGTATTTGGCGTTTTGATATTATGTGATGAGTGGAATTTCTTTTCTGGTCTAATCTGTTTGGAGTTCTTCTTATATGTTCATGGTCATCTCTTTCTTTAGGTTAGGGAAGTTTTCTTGTATAATTTTGTTGAAGATATATACTGGCCCTTTAAGTTGGAAATCTTCACTCTTTTCTATACCCATTATTCTTAGGTTTGGTCTTCTCATTGTGTCCTGAATTTCCTGGATGTTTTAGGTTAGAAGCTTTTTGTTTTTTGCATTTTCTTTGACTATTGTGTCAATGTTTTCTATGGTATCTTCTGCCCCTGAGATTCTCTCTTCAATCTCTTGTATTCTCTTGGTGATTCTTTTGTCTATGACTCCTGATCTCTTTCCTAGGTTTTCTATCTCCAGGGTTGTCTCTCTTTGTGATTTTTTATTTATTGTTTCTATTTCAATTTTTAGATCCTGGATGGTTTTGTTCAATTCCTTCACCTGTTTGGTTGTGTTTTTCTGTAATTCTTTAAGGGATTTTTATGTTTCCTCTTTAAGGGCTTCTACTTATTTACCTGTGTTCTGTATTTCTTTAAGGGAGTTATTTATTTCCTTCAGTCCTCTATCATCATCATGAGATGTGATTTTTAAATACAAATCTTGCCTTTTTATCCTGCGTGTTGGGATATCCAGTATTTGTTTCAGGGGAGAACTTGGTTCTCATGATGCCAAATAGTCTTAGTTTCTGTTGCTTAGGCTCTTGTGCTTGCCTCTCTTGCCATCTGGTTATCTCTGGTGTTATTTGGTCTTGTTGTCTCTGACTGGAGTTTGTCTTTCCTGTGGGCCTGTGGGCCTGTGGGCCTGTGGGCCTTTGGCCCTTTGGGCCTGTGGGCCTGTGGGCCTGTGGGCCTGTGATCTTAGGAGTGAGAGCCCCCATGGCAAACCAGCTCTCTGCAGGCAGGTTTTGTGTCTGAGGGCTGTAGGACAACCCCAGCTCTGGGTGCAGATGTAGACTGGAAGGGTCTCCTTTTTTAAACTATAGTTCAGTGCTGCTAAGCAAGGTCATATTGCTTCCCAAACCAATCTCCAAAACTTTATTTTGCAAAATTAAGTGTACTCATCAGACAACTCTTGGTGCCCACCCATCCTCAAGCAAGTGTTTAGTTAGGACTAGTCGGCTTCACATCGTGATGAGCTTTGCTACTGTGCATATCTCTGAATGAGATTATCTAGTGTTCACCTTTATGTGCCTGCTTGTTTATCTTAATGAACACATAGTTCTATGACTAAGTGCATGTGAGAATTCCCTCTATTTTAGAGGCTAGCGACTAATTTTATTCACTGTGCTAGATGGTTTTTTTTTTTTGTTTTTTTTTTTTTTTTTTTTTTTTTTTTTTTTTGTTACAGGAATCAAATACTGGGCAGAAACAACCATTGGAAGAAAGAAAACTTTTCCTTGAGTTTTAGAGGCTTCAGTCAGTCAATGCAGGGAGTGTAAGGGGAACCACACTAACAAAATGGCTGTCAGGAAACACTGGAAATAACTTATTTTTTAATTTTATTTTACAGTCCAGCTGTTATTCCCCTCTTGGTCTTGCCCTCCAAGAGTTCCTTATTGCATTCCTCCTCCCCGGTCTCCAAGTGATAAGAGCGAGATAGCAAGACAGGCCCCTACTGTGACATACTTCCTCCAACAGTACCCCACCTCCTACTTTTTATGGTCTTTCATGGCCATCATATTGTGAATCAATCAGGAAATTAAGCAATTGAAGAGATCAGAGCCCTCAGGATCAAATCACCTCCCTAAAGCCCACCAACTGGCAACCATGCTCGCAATACCTAAACCTGTGGGAGACATTTCATACTAAGCCATCACAAACCTATACTGGCGGATGTATGAGCAACCTCTTGACTACTGTACATTTTGCTGCAATAGACGTGGATGTAAAGAAGTTTTGAGGCCTGCCTTCAATTCTTTTGTTCATATACACAGATGTGGAATGAAAAGATTATATGGTAGATATGTTTTTAAATTATTGTTGTTGGTATTATTATTATTATTATTATTATTATTATTATTATTATTATTATTATTATTATTATTATTTAATCTTTCTTTGCAGTTCAGCCACTACCCCCTCCAGGTCTGTTTCCCGCTTACCACTCCCCATCCCATACCTCCTCCCCTGTCTCCAAGAGGATGTTCCTACCCCTTCACACCCTCCCGACCAGACCTCCCCACTCCCTGGGGCCTCACGTCTCTCAAGGGTTAGGTGTATCTTCTCTCACTGAGGTCAGAACAGCCGGTTCTCTGCTGTGTATGTGTTGGTCCTCACATCAGCTAGTGTATGCTGCCTGGTCGGTAGCTCAGTGCCTGAGAAATATTAGGGACTCAGGCTAGTTGAGACTGCTGGTCTTCTTATGGGGTCACCTCCTCCTCAGTTTCTTCCAGCCTTTCCCTAATTCAGCTACAGGGATCCCCGACCTCTGTTCGTTGGTTGGGTGTAAGTACCTGTACCTGACTCTTTCAGCTGCTTGCTGGACCTCTTGGAGGGAGGCCATATCAGGTTCCTGTCTATAAGAAAACCATAGCATTGATAACAGTGTCAGGCCTGGCACCTCCCTCCAAGCTGGAACAGTAATCTGGGCCTGTTGCTGGACCTTCTTTCCCTTAGGCTCTTTTCCATTTTTGTCCCTGAACTTCTTTCAAACAGGAACAATTCTAGGTCAAAATTTTGACTTTACCATGGCAACCCCAGTCCTCCCCTTGATTCTCTGTCTTTCTACTGCAGGTGGATTCTATGTTCCCTCTCCCCACTGTGGGGCATTTCATCTAAGGTTCCTCCCTTTGAGTTCTGATTGTCTCTCACCTAGGTCTAGAGGGTCCCACCCACCCCCTACCTCCTGATGTTGCCTGTTTCCATTCTTTCTGCTGGCCCTCAGGGCCTTACTCCTGTCCCCCTAATACCTGATCAAGTTCCCCTTTCCCCTCCCCCTCCCCTCTCCCAGGCAGGTCTCCCCCTCCCTCCCCACCCCTCCCGTCCCACCATACTTGCTTTCTTCTCCCTCCCAAGTAGAATCGAAGCATCCCCATCTGGGTCCTTTGGCTTGTTAACCTTCTTGAGTTCTGTGAATTGCATTCTGGGTATCCTGTACTTTTATTAGTGAATACACACCATGCATGTCCTTTTGGGTCTGAGTTACCTCACTCAGGATGATATTTTCTAGTTCCATCCATTTGCCTGCAAAATCTCATGAAGTCCTTGTTCTTAATAGCTGACTGGTTAGATGTGTTTTTAATTACTGAATGTAGTTATTTGTTCTGACAGTGTCCTTGACACACACATGCACTAGTAGAATCTTGAGACTTTATGGATAGGATCCTGTTGTATGAGAAAGAAATACTTTATTTTAAATCTAGCGGCCTTTTGTTCCTGCTTTTCTTTTAATTTTTTCCGTGACTTGTGGCATCATGTTAATTAGACTTGAACATGGCCATTTTTTTAATGCATCTTGACATTAAGAAGAGGTTTCTGATCTTTTACCATGAAGTGTGATGGGGGAGGTGAGTTTTCCTTCTAAGCTTTCTCATGTAAAAACAGTTGACCTCTGAACCATGCTTATGCACTGATCGTCTATGTTTTTAGAATGAATGCGTGTTTCTGTTGTTGGGTGAATTTTTGTGTAAATGTCTCCTAGGCCATATTGTCTGCCTAAGTTGCTCTGTTCCCTATCCCCACTAATTTCCTGTCCTATTTATTCTAGCTATTATTAAAAACATTAAAAAACTCATTGCTAGTTGTTTATTTCTCATTTTCTTTATCCATTTTTGCATTGACATTGCGAATGTTCTGTTAGTAAGTGAAAAATAATCATTCCCTCATATTGAGTTGATTCTTGTATAATTTTGAAATGACTTTTATAAATATACTCTGAAATCTATATAAACAATCCTAACATAATTACTCTTCTCCCTTGAAAAAGGTGTTAAAATAACATATGTTCTAGCACTTTTTCCTTTTCAACCAATGTACAGGTTCATATTTAAAGTGAGTTTCTTTTTGTTAATTTTTTTCTAGTAGTTGTCTGGCTACTGCACTTTAATCCCGTTCTTACTAATTTTTTTGCGGCGTTTAATCTTTATTCTCTTTTATTTTAAAAAGTTATATTAAGCAGTTAGATAAATGGCTCTTAGTATAGGTTGTGCATTAGAAACACCTAAGGCATCTTTATAGCTCTTAGCCCCATACCGTAGGAGTCTAATTTAGCAGCACAATGTGTGAACGATCGGCATTTCCAAAGGGGGCTCAGGTGCCCTCAGTGTTTCAGCTAGTTTCTGCTGAGACAGTCTACACACTAGTAGACAGTACAAACCCTCAGATACTGTTAATTTGAATTTTAAGTTGCTAACTTTTTAGTTCACATTAATATGTGACTATAAAGCACCTAACTAAAGGTATTCATTTTTATGTGCAATTGTGCAGAGTTTATAGACTTCCATGAACAAAGCCCAGATTGATAAACATGGTTCTAGAATGGTAAGAGTGTGAGATGACCTGCTTACACACGCACATGTCCACTCACCATTAAAAAAGCATTTCGCTATTAATTTGGAACCACAGTCTATTATTTTTTATTAATTATTTTATTTTTACATTACAAATGTTGTACTCTTCCTGGTTCCCCCTCCGTGAGTTCTTCACCCCCACCCTTTTGCTTCTGAGAGAGTGCTCCCCCAGACACCCACCCATTCTCACCTTACCCTACTAGCATCCCCCTTCCTTGGGGTATCAAGTTTCTGCAGGATTAAGCTCATGCTTTCTCACTGCAGCCAGACAAGGCAGTCCTCTGCTTCATATGTAGTAGGGGGCCGTGGACCAGCACATGTATGCTTTTTGGTTGGTAGGCTAGTCTCTGGGAGCTCTGAGGGGTTGGGTTAGTTGATACTGTTTTTCTTCCTATGGGGTGGCAATCCCTTTCAGCTCCTATAGGGGTTCCAGAACTCAGTCCGATAGTTGGCTGTAAGTATCTGCATCTGTCTCAGTCAGCTGCTGGTAGAGCCTCTCAGAGGACAGCCATGCTAGGCTGCTCCTGTCTGCAAGCACAAAATGGCATCGGTAATATTGTCTGGGTTTGGTGTCTACCCATGGGATGAACAGCAAGTTAGGGGATCACTCAATGGTCTCTGCTCCATTTTGTCCCTGGATTTCCTTTAACCAGGGACAATTCTGGGTCAAAAATTTTGAAGATGAGTGGGTGGCCCCATGCCTCACATGGGGGCCATGTCTATCTACTGGAGGTAATCTCTTCCAATTCCATCTCCCCACTGTTGGGCATTTAGACTAAGGTTATCCCCCATTGGGTTTTGGGAGCCTCCACCTTCCAAGGTTTCTGGAACTTTCTAGAGTTCCCCCCTCCTGACCCATACCCCATACTGCTGCATATTTCTATTCATTCTCCTGGCCCTTTGGGCTTCTCTCCTGCCTCCATTCATACCTGATTCTATACCCCCTTTTCCCTCCTTCTTCCCTTTCCCACTAAAGTCTCTCCATCTCTTTGCTCTCATTATTATTTTGTTCCCTCTTCTAAGTGAAGTTGAAGTATTCACACTTGGGCCTCCCTTCTTGTGAGGCTTCATATGATCTGAGAGTTGTATCATGGGTATTCTGAACTTTTTGGCTAACATCCACTTATGAGTGAGTACATTCTGTATGTCTTTTAGGGTCTGGGTCACCTCACTCAGGATGATATTTTCTAGTTCCATCCTGCAAAATTCACGATGTCCTCATTTTTAATAGCTGATAGCTGAGTAGTATTCCATTGAGCAAATGAACCATGTTTTCTGTATCCATTCCTTGGTTAAGGGACATGTGAGTGTTTTCAGCTTCTGGCTATTACAAATAAGGCTGCTATGAACATAGTGGAGCATATACCCTTCTGATATGGTGGAACATCTTTTGGTTATATACCCAGGAGTGTTATAGCTGAGTCTTCAGGTAGAACTATTTCCAAATTTCTGAGGAACTGCCAGATTGATTTCCATAGTGGCAGTAACAGTTTGCAAACTCATCAGCAATGAAGGAGTGTTTCTCTTTGTACATATACTTGTCAGCATGTTCTGTCCCGTGAGTTTTTTAATCTTAGCCATTCTGATTTGTGTAAGGTGGATTGTCAGGATCGTTTTGATTTGCATTTCCCTGATGACTAAGGATGTTGGATACTTCTTTTGTTGTTGTTGTTGTTTTTTAAATATATTTTTAACTATCTTTAATCTGTTATTACAGTCCAGTCATTATCCCCCTTCTGGTCTGTCCCCCAACACATTCTTCCTCCCCTGTCTCCAAGAAAATGTCTCCCCTAACACCCTCACTCCACCAGGCCTCCCCACTCCCTGGGACCTCAAGTCTCTTGAGGGTTAGGTGCACCTTCTCTTACCAGCAGTCCTCTGCTGTATATGTCCTGGGGGCTTCATACCAGCTAGTGTATGCTGCCTGGTCCGGGTTAGTTGAGACTGCTGATCTCCCCATGGGGTCTTTCTCCTCAGCTTCTGCTAGCCTTTCCTTCATCCAACCAAAGGGCTTTCCTAGCTTCTGTTCATTGATTGGGTTTAAGTATCTGCATGACCCATCCAGCTGCTTGTTGGGTCTCTTGGAGGGCAGCAATGTTAGGTCCCTGTTTGTAAGCAAACCATAAATAGCATCAGTAATGACTTCAGGCCTTGGATCCTCCCCTTGAGCTGAATTCCAGTTTGTGCCTGTCACTGGACTTTCTTCCCCTCAGTCTCTTCTTTTGTCCCTGCAGTTCTTTTAGAAAGTTACAATTCTGACTCAGAGTTTGACTGTGGGATGGCAGCCCCATCCCTCCACTTGATTCTGTCTTTCTGCTGGAGGAGGACTTTACATCTAAGCTCCCTCCCTCTGAGTCCTGAGGATCTCTCACCTCCCAGGTCTCTGGTACATCCTAGAGGGTCCCCCACCTCCTACCTCCAGAGGCTGCCTGTTTCCGTTCTTTCTGCTGGTCCTTAGCACTGCAAGAACTCAAGAAGATAACCTCTAAAAAGTCGAACAACCCAATCAATAGCCAGAAGCTGGAAACAACCCAGATGTCCCACAATGAAAGAATGGATAAAAAAAATGTCATTCATTTATACAATGGGATACTGTTTAGCTGTTAAGAACAAGGACATCATGAATTTTGTGGGCAAATGTATGGAACTAGGAAATATCATCCTAAATGAGATAACTCAGAGCCAAAAGGATGTGCATAGTATGTACACACTAATAAGTGGATATTAGCGAAAAAGAGTACAGAATATGCAGGATATGATCCACAGAACTCAAGGTTAGCAAGCCACAGGGCCCAAGTGAGGATGCCTCAATCCTACTTGAGAGGGAGAAGAAAGCAAGTTTGGGGTGGGGGGCAGAGGGAGGGAGGGACCTTAGTGGGAGAGGGGAGGGGAAACAGGGAACATTATCAGGTATGGGGAGGGAAACAGGAGTGAACATTTCTTTAAGTGCTTCTTGGCCATTCAAGATTACTTAGTTGAGAATTCTCTCTTTAGCTCTGTATCCCATTTTTTAATTGGGTTATTTGGTTTTCTGGAGTTTAACTTCTTGAGTTCTTTGTATACTTTGGATATTAGTCAAACGTCTATCAGATGTAGGATTAGTAAAGATCTTTTCCCTATCATAGGTTGCTGTTTTGTCTTATTGGCAGTGCCCTTTGCCTTACAGAAGCTTTTCAGTTTCATGAGGTTCCATTTGTCAATTGTTGATCTAAGAGCCCTGAGCCATTGGTGATCTGTTCATGAACTTTTCCCCATGTCAGTGTGTTTGTGGTTATTTGCCACTTTTTCTTCTACTAGATGCAGTCTATCTAGTTTTAAGTGGTGGTCCTTGATACAGTTGGACTTGAGCTTATAGTGAAAAGTGATAAAATGGATCAATTTGCATTCTTCTACATGCAGATCTCTAGTTAGATCAACATCATTTGTTGAAGATGCTTTCTTTTCTCCACTGCATGGTTTTGGCTTCTGTGTCAAAGATCAAGTGCCCATAGGCATGTGGGTTTATTTCTGAGTCTAATTCTATTCCATCAATCTGCCTCTCTGTCTCTGTGCCAATACCATACTTTTTATAAAAAATTATTAGTGCTCTGTACAGTATAGCTTAAGGTCAGGGGTGGTGATTTCCCCAGAAGTTTTTTTTTTTTTTATTCAGAATTGTTTTGGCTATCCTGGTTTTTTTGTTATTCCATAGGAAGTTGAGAATTGCTCTTTCTATGTCTGTGAGGAATTGTATTGGAATTTTGAGGGAGATTGCATGAAACCTATAGATTACTTTCAGTAAGATGGCCATTTTTACTATGTTAATCCTACCAGCCCATGAGCATGAGGAAATTTTCCATCTTCTGAGATCTTTAATTTCTTTCTTCAAGGACTTTTCATACAAATCTTTCACTTACTTGGTTAGAATTACACCAAAATACTTTGTATTATTTCTGACTATTGTGGAAGATGCTATTTCTCTAATTTCTTTCTTGGCCTGTTTATCCTTCGTATCAATGAAGGCTACTGATTTGTCTCTCAGCTGTAGTTCTCTGGTAGAATTTTTGGAGTTGATTATGTATACTATCATATCATCTGCAAATAGTGATACCTTGACTGCTTCCTTTTCAATTTGTATCCTTTTGACCTAGTTTGTTGTCTAATTGCTCTAGCTAAAACTTCAAGTACTACATTATATAAATAGGAAGAGAGTGGGCAGCCTTGTTTTGTCCCTGATTTTAGTGGGATTGCTTCAAGTTTCTCTACATTTAGTTTGATGTTGGCTGTTGGTTTGCTCTATATTGCTTTTATTATGTTTAGGTATGGGCAGTGAAGTCCTGATCTCTCTATGACTTTTAACTTGAAGGGGTATTTAATTTTGTCAAAGGTTTTTTCAGCATCTAATGAGATGATCATGTAATTTCTTTCTTTGCATTTGTTTAGATAGTGGATTATATTGATAGATTTTTATATATTGAGCTTGCCCTACATCCCCTGGATGAAGTCTACTTGGTCTTGGTAAATGATCATTTTGATGTGTTCTTGGATCAGTTTACAAGAATTTTATTGAATACTTTTTCATTGATGTTCCTAAGCAAAATTGGTCTGAAGTTCCTTTTCTTTGTTGGGTCTTTGTGTGGTTTAGGTATCAGAGTAACTGTGGCTTCATAGAATGAATTAAGTAGTGTTCCTTCTGTTTCCATTTTGTGGAATAGTTTTAGGAGTATTGGTATTAGCTCTTCTTTGAAGGTCTGGTTGAATTCTGCACTAAAACCATCAGGCCCTGGACTTTTTTTTTTTTTTTTTTTTGGTTGGGAGACATTTAATAACTGCTTCTATTCTCTTAGAGGTTATAGGACTGTTTATTAGTTTATATGATCTTGTTTGTTTTATTATTCATTTATTATATATAAGTACACTGTAGCTGTCTTCAGATACACCAGAAGAGGGCATCAGATCTCTTTACAGATGGTTGTGAACCACCATGTGGTTGCTGGGAATTGAACTCAGGACCTCTGGAAGAGCAGTCAGGGCTCTTAACCACTGAGTCATCTCTCCAGCCCTAGTTTATATGATCTTGATTTAACTTTAGTACATGGTATCTCCATAGGAAATCATCCATCCATTTTATCTAGATTTTCCAGTTTTGTTGATTAAAGGCTTTTGTAGTGGAATGTGATGATTCTTTTAATTTCCTCAGTTTCTGTTATGTTTACCTTTTCATTTTTGATTTTGTTAATTTGGATATTATCTCTGTGCCCTTTAGTTTGGCTAAGGGTTTATCTATCTTGTTGATTTTCTCAAAGAACGAACTGTTTGTTTCTAATTGGTTGATTTCAGCAATGAGTTTGATTATTTACTGCCATCTACTCCTCCTGGGTGTGTTTGATTCTTTTTGTTCTAGAGCTTTCAGGTGTGCTGTTAAGTTGCCAGTGTAGGATCTCTCCAATTTCTTTAAGAAGGCACTTAGTGGTACGAATTTTCCTCTTAGCACTGCTTTCATTGTGTGCCATAAGTTCAGGTATGCTGTGTCTTCATTTTTATTAAATTCTAGAATATCTTTAATTTTTTTTGATTTCTTCCCTGACCAAGTTATTATTGAGCAGAGAGTTATTAACTTTCTATAAATATGTGGACTTTCTGTTGTTTTTGTTCTTATTGATGACTAGCTTTAGTCCGTGGTGATCTTATAGAATGTATGGGATTATTTCAATCTTCTTGTATCTGTTGAGGCATGATTAGTGTGCGATTATATGGTCAATTTTGGAGAAGTTACCATGAGGCGTTGAAAAGAAGGCATATTCTTTTGCTTTAAAGTGAAATATTCTGTAGATATCTGTTAAATACACTAGGTTCATAACTTCTTTTAGTTTAATTATGTCTCTGTTTAGTTTCTTTCTCAATGACCTGTCCATTGGTGAGGGTAGGGTGTTGAAATCTCCTACTGTTGAGTTTCAATGTGTGTTTTGAAATTAGTAAAATTTCTTTTATGAATGTGGGTGCCCTTGAATTTGGGACATAGACGTTCAGAATTGAGACTTCATCTTGACGGATTTTTCCTTTTATCAGTATGAAGTGTCCTTTCCCATCTCTTTCAATAACTTTTTATTCGCGATTAGAATGGCTACTCCAACTTATTTCTTGAGACAATTTGCTTAAAAACCCTTTTTCCAGTCTTTTACTTTGAGGTAGTGTTTGTCTTTGTTACTGAGGTGTGTTCCTTGTGTGCAGCACGATGCTGAGTCCTGTTATATGCCCAGTCTGTTAGCCTGTATTTTTATTGGGGAATTGAGTCCATTGATGTTGAGAGATATTAAAGACCCATGGTTTTTGGTTCTTATTAATTTTGTTGTTGGAGGTGGTTTTATGTTTGTGTGATTCTCTTCAGTTTTGTTGTGAGATGATTAATTTTTTGTGTTTTCATGGGTGCTGTTACTCTCCTTGTGTTGGAGTTTTTCCTTCTAGTATTTTTTGTAGGGCTGGATTATTAGAAACATTTTATTTACATTTGGTTTTATCATGAAATATCTTGGTTTTTCCATCGGTGGTGATTGAAAGTTTTTCTGGGCTGGCATTTGTGGTCTCTTAGGGTCTGCATGGCATCTGGGAAGGCTTTTAGAGTCTCTGTTGAGAAGTATGGTGCAATTCTGATAGGTCTGTCTTTATATGTTACGTTGCCATTTTCTCTTATCACTTTTAATATTCTTTTTTGTTCTGTGCATTTAGTGTTTTGACTGTTATGTGACTGCTACGTTAAGTTTATTTTCTGGTCCAATCTATTTGGTGTTCTGTAAGCTTTTTGTATATTTATGACCATCTCTTTCTTTAGGTTAGAGATGTTTTCTTCAATGATTTTGCTGAAGATGTTTTCTGGACCTTTGAACTGGGAATCTTCTCTCTATTTGATATTCCTTAGGTTTGGTGTTTTCACTGTGTCCTGAATTTCCTGAATGTTTTGGGTTAGAAGCTTTTTGCACTTTGTATTTTCTTTGACCCCTGTGTCAACATCTTCTATGGTATCTTCTATGTATGAGATTCTCTCTTCTATCTCTTGTATTCTGTTGGTGATGCTCATATCTGTAGCTCCTGATCACTTTCCTGGATTTTCCATCTCCAGGGATGTCTCCATTTGTGATTTCTTTATTGTTTCTCTTGGACGATTCTGTTTAATTTCTTCACCTGTTTGATTGTGTTTTCCTTTGTTTCTTTAAGGGTCTTTAAGGGTTTTGTATTTGTTTCCTCTTTAAGGATGTATACCTGTTTGCCTGAATTTTCATATATTTCTTTAAGGGAGTTATTTATATCTTCCTCAAAGGCCTCTATCATCTTTATGAGGTGGGATTTTAGGTCAGAATCTTTCTTTTCATGTGTTTCAGGGTATCCAGGACTTGCTGTGGTGGGAGAACTGGGTTCTGATTGTGCCAAATTACAGTGGCTTCTGCTGTTTATGTTCTTGCACTTGCTTCTCACCATCTGGTTATATCTAGTGTTAACTGGCCTGGGTGTCTCTGACTGGAACCTGTCCTCCCTTGGGGGCAGGTATAGTTCTGTGACTTGAATTAGAGCAGGCTTCCCCTTCTGGAAGCAGTTTGTCTCAGGTTAGGTGGGACCTCCTGTGTCCCTGGTTGTCACAGACATCCTGGGAGACAGGCAGACTGTGTCCCTGGTTATGGCAGATCTCCTGCAAGACAGACAGGCTGTGGAGTGTGGGAGAGGGGCAAGTATGACCAATCTGCCCTGGGCAGAGTTGCAGACTGGCTTTAACCTATTATTACATCATTTGTATTAACTGTGCTTATTGTTATGGTTGGACTTAAATGTGTCTCACAGAATCTGTTTTGTTTTGAATTGTACTGGTGTCATCTTACCCAGTTTCCTCTCTTCTGCTGATGTATGACCTATAACCTTTACTGCTTCTGTCAGTGCATCACCCATAAACATGGTTTCTCTTTATTGTAGGGTGATCTTACTGGCAGCACATTTGTTTGCTTTTAGCATTTTGCTCAGTATTTTCCCTCAAAATGAAAATAGACTAAGTATTTATTAGTGAATTTACTGTACTGGAGGATATTAGTGAAGAATATTTACATGGAATGGTTTTGGTAAAATTCAACACGAATTCACATTTAGCTACTAGGGAAAAACAGAACATATTTTCCCTAATATGATCTGTCTGTGAAAAACAAAACTTTGTGTATATCTATGTTAAATATATAAGGTACAATGCATCATCATGCAGTTAGGAATGAGACAAGGAGCCTGAATAGCTTTATTTCAGTCAACATTATTACAGCATTCTCCCCCATACAAGAAGTAGCTATGAAAAGAAAAGGCCACAGTTCCAAAGAAGTAATTCTCTTACTATTTATAGGCAACACAATTTGATTAATAGAAAAATCCTCAAATATTTGCATATACATCATTAGAATTTATAAAGAAACGTAGGAAGACTGCCACAATATTGGTACACCTAACAGGTGCTTTTGTGTTTAAAATATAAACTGAATGATGAAAAGATAACATAATAGTATTAAATATAAATCTCTTTTAATAGAGATAAGGAAGTATTTATTTGGTATTTATAAGAAACACTTTGAGATGTTCTTAAGATGGTAGTTATTCCCGTATTTATGTGCAGAGCTAACACAAGCTATGGAAAACTCCCAGCACATTTATCCTGTACATATGGAAAAGCTTAGTCTAATATTTATCTGGAAATGCAAAGAGTTGTGGATAGTTAAAATAATCTCATAGCAGAACCATGTAGGAAACGCACTGTGTGGCATAGCAAAGCACACGGGAAGCTATGGCTATACAGTATGGTGCGGCCATGCATTTGCACAAGGCAATCAAGAGACCACAGGGACAGAATATGCATACATTGATGCTTGATTTGGGCCAACAGTAGAATGTCAGTGACAGAGCAGTGTTGATTCTATATCTTTCTAGTGAAGTTCAACTTTTACCTTACATCATACAGGAAAACCAAGTAGAGGTGACTTGAATGTCTAAATGTGAAAGTCTAAATATTAACAACTCTGGAAGATAATTTAGAACAATCTCTTTATGATCTGGAGGTGGGGAATGTCATCTGGAAAGCACTAAGTGGAAAAGACCAAGCTACATTAAAATTAGGAAATTATGCATATCTATTGATACTATAAAGATTCAAACACAAGTTACAGGGTGAATGATATTTTCAATATCTAGAAACAATGTTCATGTTCAAGCTACACCAAGAATGCCCATACATCACATGGAAAAGGATATAGACTAGTAGGCTAATAGAAAATAGGCAAGCAGTTTGGTAAGCCCTTCATAATGGGAGAATTATGAATGCCCATGAACCTGTACAAAGGTATATGACCTCATTAGTAATCAGAGAAATGCTAGTTCAAATTACAATGAGCTGCCACTTGACAGATTTTCTTGTGGTTTAAATAAGAATGTCTCCTATAATCTCCCTCATGTGTTCAAATACTTGATCTTCAGTTAGTGGAACCATTTGGGAAAAATTAAATGTTGGCTTGCTGGAAGAAATGTGTTACTGGCATTGAGGTCTCAAAGTCTTGCACAATATCCCATGTGAGATCTCTGTCTTTTCCTTGTAAATCAAGATGTGAGCACTCAGCTGTTTCAGCCACCACATCTTTGCTCCACCATCATGGACTCTAAACCTCTAAAACTATAAACCAATTAAATGGTGTTTTATTTTTCTTAAGTTGTCTTAGCCATGGCATTTTGTCATAGAAATAGAAAAATAACCAGTTCCATGTTCAAATGTAAAGTGATAGCAGCAACACAAAGACAAGATAATAATGGCAAAGAAGGGTGATCTGGAACGGCTATTCTGGCATGTAAGAATGTTCTGGAAAATACTCAGGCATGACTCACTTCAGCTGTGGTTCCCCACTATGCAGCCGATCTGCTCCTAGATTTATTACAATAGACACAGCACTGAAGGATGTATACGCTGATGCTCATAACACTGCTTTGTAAGAGCCCCAGTACGTCTTTAAGTAGTGGCATGGGTAACAATTAATATGTATATTATGCATAGCTACCCAAACTGCCAAAGAGCAAAAGAATCCAGACATAAACGAATGCATGGTATGGTTTAGTAAAAGTCCAAAAAGGAAGAGCAACCAACCCATGGTGTTTTATCTTCTAGGGAGGGAGGTAGGGACAGCGTTGGAGCAAGGATGTACTCATTTTCATTGCCAAGCTTACAAACGACCATGTTAGTGGCTTCACACAGACCAATGTTGCTGACTTGCAGTGCCATTGACCAGAAGTCCTGATCAAGGTGTGATCTGGGTGCACTCACTCTGGAGCTTGGGAAGGGAACTGCTCTCCTTGCCACATTAGCCACTGGAGGCTGCTGCTTTTCTGTGCTGTTTTTCTTTGCTCTGATTAGGAACCTGTAATCTTAGAGTTGAGTCCTCATGCTGGTTCCCCTGTTCTGGCTGTTTTCTTCTGCTTCTGCATTTAAGGACCACATGACTCCATTGGGACCACCAGGTAATTCTGAATAATTGCCTTACCTCAAAGTCAGCTGATTAATAATCTTAATTTCCATTTGCCACATGTAATACAACATATTCACTCATCCTGGGGATTCAAATGTGGACATCTTGAGCGTTCAGTACTCTATCTACCCCAGAGGGGTGGGGAACTCCTCCCTTCCTGTCCTCCTCCTCATCTTCCTCTTCATTGTTGCGATTGTCATCTCTTCCTCCTCCTTTCTTCTTTCCCCCTTGAACATAATCTGAATTGGCAATCACTTTCATTACTATGTTTTATTCCACTACTCAACCTGAATAATCCTTTCTAATTATCTAGAAACTACATGTTTGGAGACTAGGGATGAGAAAGAAGTATGTTCTCTGTCCCATGCTGTGTTAGTGACAGAGACTGGTGACACCTTCTCTTCTGCTACCAGTGTGCTGATGCCTTCTGAGCGATACCACAGCGTGGAGCCACCATGCTTAGTTTCCTTCTGGAAGTGCCAGGGGGAATTCACTGAGCTTCCGTGTTGCCCTCCATACCGAGAACCTTTTTCCTAAAGAATCCCAAAAGTCTGTTATACTTCTCATCTTGGAGCAGAGAGGCACTCAATTCCCCAAGAGTCTGTTGTACAGTGTTGACTCTTAATTTCTCTTTAATCATGTAAGTCAGACAGCAGCTCAAAAGCCAATTTCCCCCTGTTCTTATTTTAGTTGTGAAAATAAATTCCAGCGCAAGCAGTCACCCAGCAATGTGTTTGCCACCTCGTCTGTTGGAGCAGACTTTTCCCGAGATGACTTGGGAAAGGTATTATGTGGTTTCAGCATGCCAAGCACACATCCATGTGTTATGAAGACATGGCACATAAGGCAATTAGAAAAAAAATACACACATTAAATTATTAGGACAAGTGCATTTTGAGTGTGTTGCTTTCTTTCGAATGGTTCCCCTCTTCCTAGTTCTGGCAGAAAAGAATTACAACCTCACTTTGGACTGACTGGCTTGTTTCTTTCCTAGCACATCATGTTTCCCTTTGAGTGAGGTTTGACCCCCATACCAAAGGAAACAGAGCCCTTAGTGCTGTTGCAGAAAGCTGCTTTCTCCACATCACGGTGGTATCTTCCCACAGGTACCTTTGAACTTAATTTTCTTTCTCCCCCTCCTTGGTTTTTAATGGCCTTTAGGCTACTTCTGGGCATGAACATTGATTATCACCTCCTCCCTATGATCTGCTATACGATGATTTGAATGTGGGTAGCCCACGGAGTTGCTTGACCTGCTTCTCCTTTGCAGCCACATGGTGAGCCGACTGGTTGGTACTTGCATCCCGTCATAGAAATCAGCTATGTTTGTACAAATGGCAAGATGAGGAAACAGGGGGACTCTGCCAGCTTTGCCGTTATAGTCTATCAGAAGCCCGCAGCCGTTATACTTTACTCTGAGAGTGCTAAGCCCTGTATCTACAGGCACCATGGTCTGCACAATCAGTCCTTCTGGATCCCGAGAGAAATTGTTTAATGTAAGGGCTCCTTTCAATGGTGTCTTAAGAAAACTGGTGACCTTCTTCAAGAACAGAAATCAGAATCAGAAAAATTCAAACTTTATCATTAAATAAATCAGATGCCAGATAGTATCACGAGACAATGGTGACTTTAATTACTGCCCAGAGAGCTTACAGAGTTATAGGTTGATTATCGCCCTCAACACTTAGATGTTCTTAGTCAGTTCCAAGTTGGTATCAGTGCTCCTCCTTTGTGAACGACCTTGAGTTCTGTTGGGACTGTAGTTCTCCTTCTTGATGTATACAAGTTCTAAGTAGAAACAGACCTTTATGTCTAGAGGCCTCTCACAGAAATTTCTATGAGGATCTGTAATTTTTGTTCTTCAGCAAGTACAGTAACTAACACATAAGAGATGACCAATGAATGTATGAAGAATGATTCTTAGCAAGAACCGAAGTTGTGGGCCAAAAGAAAATAGGCAAGTACATGGACCTAATACTTTTAATACTGAAAGTAACCTTAGAATTAGGATGTCATTCCTGTACCATGATCCCAGGTTTGGGAAGAGATCAAATATATGGGTTATGGGACCTTGCGAGGTGAGAGGTAATGGATTCAGAAGCTCTTAAAAAAAAAACCCCACAAATCTAGGCTTCAGACTGCTTGTAGAATGAAGCTAGAATTGAATTTTTTGGTATATTAGAGATGTTAGTATTTGACCCATGATAATCTTTGCTTTTCATCCATTACTTTTTGTTGAAGATATTAATTATAATCCAATACTTATATGCATTGCAAAGTCATTTTAAGGCTGGAGGACAATGTGCTGCATGAGTTACAAATAAAGTTTACTTTGATCTATCTGTTCTTCATTTACTTTGCAAAGATAGTATAAAAGGAAACACAGTGCTAAAGTCAGACAGAAAGGAGAGTGATGTATAAGGTAGCCAAGCACTGGCTGCCAATAGTGTGCTCACTCAGGATTTCTGCAGAACCTTAATGGCACCACATTTTGGCCTTAATGGTGAACAACACGGGAAGGTCTTCCCTTGGGGTGTTTACCAGAGTCCCTAGTATATACTTCAAAGTCTAAATGCTTGAGCCTGAATATGAAGATGAATAAGGAAAGAGAGAAAAGTGCACCAGAGGTAAAGATTCACCTTTGCTGTTCAGTGAGTGGAAATCATGTTCTTGGAGAGTTAGTGGCTAGTAGCTAGCTCTTCAGTGAGCTTGAGGTGAGAATTCTGCTACCTCTGTTATCTAAATCAGAGGTCAAGTAGAGAATTTCTTATGGAAAGTGGCGTTGCTTAGTAAGAAGCTGGGTGACTTTCTTCCTTTGCCTAAAGAAAACCATCTGCAAGCTATGTCTAAAGTTCCAAGAGCAGACTCGGCTGAAGAGATGGCTCAGTGGTTAAGAGCACTGACTGTTCCTTCCAAATGGACCCAGGTTCAAATCCCAGCACCCACATGGCAGTTCACAACTGTCTATAACTCCAGTTCCAGGGGATCTGACACCCTCACACAAGACACACATGGAGGCAAAACACCAGGAGCGGACACTATAAAATCAACGAAGAGGTCAGGCAGGTATCAGCAAACCCATTAGGAAGCAAGGCCACATGTGTAATGAATGGGAGAAAAGGCTGAGTTCCAAGTTGGACTTGGAGAATCTTCATTTGCTGAAATTACCAATTATTCAACTTAAAATAGCCATGCTCAATCTATTAAAAACTTAAATGGGATGCCTTCAGATATGAGAAAGGGACAAGAGACCAAGACAACTGAGATGAATTTGTTGAACCGAAGTGTGCTAAAGGTTAGCTTGCTGGATACCATGAAGAAGCAGACAGGATCAAGCAGGGATTTATCACATTAAGTGGTCTACAGGAGACACCAGCAAACCCAGCAAGGACTAACCGAGGAGGCAGATAATGCAGATAGAGACCAAGAAGTAAAGCAAGACATGGCATGGGCTGAAAAGGCCTAAAATATATCTAATCAAAGATATCGACAATTGTTACAGGAAAAATGGAAAATGGCATGAGAGATGAATAATTGAGATTTTTTATCAGTTACTTAGCATAAATCTTCACTAGTTCAACATAAATTGGGCAGGATAAATATTGGACAGAACAGCTATAAAGTACCAAAGACAATGAAAGGACTTTAAAAGCAGCCAGAGAACACTATATATTATCTGTGGAATATTGTGGTTAGACTTTCCCACAGTGGCAATAGAATATAACATAATAAGGTATTCTATATACTGGGAAAAAAAAAACAAACAAACCCAGAGCCCTCTATTTGGAGTTTTACATAGAAAAATCTCTAGAGAACTGCTCCAGGTCAACGAAACAATCACTTTAATTTGAGGCTACCAAAATGGCAGACCCAGGTAAAAGGAAAATCGTCATTTGAAAAATCTTGGATCTTAGATGGAATTATATAATGCAATTAAGAGTTGGATGAGGGGTTAGAATGTAAATGTTCTAGGTTTGTGTGATTGTTGGGAGGATAACAGTAGGAATCCACTTTGAACTTTGGCAGTTTACTGTCCACAGGGAGAGACGATAGACAGCCAGAAAAGAGAACATCTTAACGTTCAAAAAGGAAGGGAGGGCAATTTGAAAAGAGGAAGAAAGTTAGCAGGACAGGGCTGCTAAGACAGCCAGAGTATAAAGGTGCTTGCTGCCCAAGCCTGGTGGCCTGGGACCCAGTAAAAATAGATGGAGATAACTAAGTAGTCTGATGATCTGCACTCTCATGCCATGGTATGTATGCTCCAAACACACATAATGCATATAACAAAAACAATTTTTTAAAGTGGCAGGGCAATAGAAAACATGTGGTAAGATACTAAAACACACCTAAATATAACAGTAATTGCTATAAATAAAAGTTAATTCTCTGATCAGAAAGCAAAGGCATCTCATTAGGTGTTTAAAGCATGTTAAGTAATTTTAAAGGTATTCTTAGCAGCTAATGACAGGGCTGGATACAAGTGCTATCCTAGCTGTTGAAAGGCCAAGGGTTATGAGTTTGAGACAAACCTGCACTCTTAGGGAAACCGCCAAACAGACAAACAGAAGCATCAACCACCTAAAGACACACAAAACTTGAATGAAAAAGGTATCGAAACAAATTCTAACAAAGAGTAGCTTGAAATTACTATATTAACTTTAGGAAAAAGCATTACCAAGAAATACAATTCATCACATGATAAAATATCAAATTGTTAGGAGGGTTTCATAATTCTACATTGTGGTATATGTTGTATTCAAGATTCTGTGCTTATTGTTTATTAAATGATGGACAAGAGAGGGAACTTCAGTAAGACTGTGGAAGATTTAAGGTATGCGTAACAATTTGACTCAGTGGACATAGTAGAATGGTATGCCAGTTTCGAACACATATTCTTTGAAGGTACACGAAGCATGTGTTATCACTCAACATATACTGTCAGGTCTCAGTCAGTTTCAAATGTCAGTACCTCATGGGCCACATCCTATGAACTCAATGCAAATTTATTATAAAGCAGTAGCATGGGCCATCTAAAGGAAATGCCTAAGAAAGAGAATTGTCCCAAGAGGACAATTGTCTGTGAGGAATTGGTTCCAAGACCAGTGTAGTTCTTTAGCAGATACATGTGATTGTGTAGTTTTTTTCTTTTTGATATAACCTACATTCATTTTCTAGTATGTTTTAAATGTTAATTTTAAACTTTTTCTAGGTATAAATAGTGTGCAAATAGTTGTTAGATGCTTAGGGAATGATAAAACAAGTGCGTTTGTGTTTATTACAGACACAATTTCACTGTTTAAATGTTTTAAATCTCTGTTTGGTTGAGCGTGTGTATGCAGGACCCACAAATATGAAAGGCTGACTTTATAATCTAGGTGAGTAATATGTCACAGAGAAAGCACAAGGCGTTTAGGATTGCATAATAATTATTTATGTTCCCAAATTATGTGCTATAGCTCATGGCTTATCTAGAGATAAGTTTATAGACTTAGAAAATAAGAAAAGCTGAAAAGTCAATGAATTAAATCTCCAGGTTTAGAAATTGGAAGAGTGGAATAGTACAGAGCCCAAGAGAACAGAAGAGGAATAGTACAGATATTATTAGAGATAAAAAGACTGGAAAACAAATGCAGAACAGAGGAGACCCAAACCATACAACATTGATTAGAAGCACCAATGATAGATCTCTGAAGAGTTCAGTCAATATATCAGAAAAGAAGACAAGACAGGCATTCTGGTTTGGATCTGAAATGTCTACACAGGCTTATGCTTTGAAATACATGTTCCCTTCAGTGGTGCCTTTTGGGGAAGCTGGGTAACCTTTGGGACATGGCACATCGTTGGCAGAAATGGATCCTCAGGGAGAAGCTATTAAGTTAGATCCTGGCCTCATTCTGCTTCCTGGTCTACCATCCTCTTGGTGGACAACTTCACCACACTCTTCTGATCTGTTTGGCCATGCCTCCCTGACACAAGGGGCTGAAATCTTCCAACACCATGAGCCCAAATAAATCTTTTGAGTCATTTCTTTCTGGTAGTTGGTCATAGTAACAAAGAAGTAAGTGGTATAGTGAGGACCCAGGGAAGGGACAGAGTAGAAAGTGCTGTAGAGACAGAAAGCTGACTCAGCATCTCATCGTCACTGTGCTAGATAAGTGTCTCAAGTGCTATGTGGGAACTGCTGAGAGCACCAAAGGGAGAGGACAGCCAGTGTGCACAGGTCATCTCGCAATCTGGAGGGTGTAAGTGCAGAACTTGCCAACATGTGGTTTGTTAATGTGTGTGTGAGAGATGGTGCAAGTCTCCGGGACAGAGTGAGTAGAAGCATCCCAAGGGACGCCGGCTCTCCCTTTGGGACAGGTTTAACTGGAGCTTGAAATGGGTAAAGAAGGGTGGTGAGAAGCTCAACTTTGAGTAGCTTTCAGATGTGGAAAGCTGAGCCTTCTTGTCCTATCTGAGTGTTGGCTGACCAGCTAGCTTTTGTTTTGGCTCCATCACAGGACTCCTGGTGTTCCTTCTAGGATAGCCACAGGGATGATCCCAGAAGAACCTCTTATTTCATACGTAATGCTGTATGGTACTCCCGGTGACTGACTCCCAGGCCCTTCCACTAGCCTGTGATCATCTCCTATTTTCTTTGTGCTCATTTTCTGTATCTGTATCTATACTTCCCTCCTTCCCAAGTCCTGCTTCTCTGCCTTCCTCTCTGCCCCATCTCTCCTTTCTTTTCCTTATATCTCAGACATTTTTAAGTCCCTATCGCCAAATGGAGGATTTAGGGTCTGGTCTTTGTCACAGCTGCCGAACCTGGTTTTGTTGTTCTTGTTGGTCGTATGTGACACGACCGAGCGTGAACACTGAAAAGTGGTCTCTTCTTTACAGCTTCCTTGTGTGATCTCTCCTCCCCCTCTTTTCTTCCCTCTAAGATTTAGCAAAAGGCCAAGGAACTGAAATATGAATTGATTGTGCAAAACAAGCTAAAATCTGCCTTGGGGCAATATAGGGATTTCTCATTTATTTCCCTTAACATCTTTGCGGTCCTTGAGTGTGTGTATAAAGGAGAGAAGCCCTAATTTATCACAGGGAGCATAAGAGACACCATGGCTTTTGTCTTTGTCTTCTAATGATTAGATGGTATTGTCATTTAGAGGTGGGGCCTGAGGGCTAAGGAAGCCATTTAGGACCCTGGCTCTGGCTGCAGCTTTTTATGATAAGGAAGCATCTTTGCACTTCCCTACAGTCTCTCTGGGAAAAGAGCCTTGACAAACCGGAGAAAGATTCCAGCTCGACTATTGCTGCTATCTCTCTCTCTCTCTCTCTCTCTCTCTCTCTCTCTCTCTCTCTCTCTCTCTCTCTCTCTCTCTCTCTCCCCCTCTCTCCCTCTCCCCTCTCTCCCCCCTTCCCCCCTCCCCTTCCCCTCCCCCTCCCTCTCCCTCTCTCTGTTTGTGTATGTGCGTGTGTGTTTGTTCATTTAACCTCTTTGAAAGCCAGGCAGAGCAGCCTATTCTACAAAATGATGACAATTAATGACTTTTAATTGTGGGGCTGTTGAGAGGTCACTGAGAGACAATTGACAGAAGAGTGCTTTGTGAATGTGTGTATGGCTTTGGAGAGTGATTCTAGAGTGTTCTCCAGATCACTCAAAGCTCCTTGGTACTCCCAAAGACCAAATTTGAGAAGATAATGAAGGCTAAGGAAGAAAGTCAAATGATGTTTTGGTCCCAGTGATCCTTTGCCTCTCTATTTCTCCTAGAGGGTCTGCTCTTGGTGAGATATTCTCCTTTTCCCAAGTCCAGCTATTGTCGGAAAACTCCTGGGTCCTTTTTTATACACAATAGCTAGCAGCCTTCCCTTACATCCCTACAGCTCTGGAATTCGGGATCCTATGTTGTTTTTCAGGTGTCACATGTTTCTTGAGTGATTTTGTACATAAATGCTCTCTCTCTCTCTCTCTCTCTCTCTCTCTCTCTCTCTCTCTCTCTCTCTTGTGTGTGTAAGTCTAGACTACAAAGTCTTCTATCTATGAATCACTCAATACTTGGCCAGCTCTGAGCCCATAGTTAGTAACTGATAAGTACTTGTTTAGGAAATATTAGGGGAATATATAGATTGCCTAAATTTGAGTTTGTCTTTCCCAGGTCTCTGAATTCCTCATAGGCTAGTGCACACTCTGAATTTGCTCTGTCTGAGGCTGGTTTATTGGGTTGTTATTAGAACGTCTGCATGTTTAAGTAGCAGCTCCACTCTTTTTCTACCAACTGCATAGCATGCCTGGTACCCAAGGGAAATCAAGACCGAATGAAAGCTTCCACTGTGGGTCCTCTGTTCCACCCTAGAGCTGATCAGAGATACCCATCTCCAGATATTTTGATAGGCACTTGAGGGCTTGAGGGCCTCTCAAATTAGATACTGCTGCTGGATTTGGGGTGTGTGTGTGTGTGTGTGTGTGTGTGTGTGTGTGTGTGTGTGTGTGTGTTTTGAATTAAATGGGTTCCCTCAAACAGTAAATGAGGCCAGTTTTCTTTTATGGCTACTAAAATAGTAATAATATTCGGTTCAGGTATATCATGCACAGAGTGGGAAGAAATAGATGCACAGATGTCTGATTGTTTTCCCAATAAAGAAACTGGATTTTGTGCTGCTCCTGGTGGCAGTGTGTGTTGTGGGCAACTTGTGTCACTAAGAGAAAAGATCTTAATAAAGTAGGAAGGGCCATAGAGGTGGCTTGGTGATTAAAAGCCTGTGATGTTCTTGTTGAGAACTTGAGTCTGAGTCTTAGCATTCAGATTGAAGCTTACAGTGTTTGTAACTCCAGCTCCAGGAGGATTGGCCCCCGCGGACTCCTCTCAGTACTCGTGTGCATATACTCACACACATACACTAGTAGTAGAAAGAAATCTAAAGAATTCGAACGACCTGAGAGCAGCTGAGAACATTTCCTGGAGGAGCTGAGCACATTCAGGTGACAGGGAAGCTGGCCCAAACAGTGCAGCACTGCTGGGTGAACTCGTGCCATTGTTTTCATCCATGGATAGGTGAAGTCATTCTCTCTGAGTGGCTTGGGACCCAGCTTCTGGATTACAAACATGTAGGGAATTTTTGTTTTATTAGTTTTGTGGTTGTTGTTGTGTCTGTGTGTGTTTAGTAATTTAATTTCTAATTAAACAGTTAAAAGCATTTTATAAGTTACATTAATTAATTTATTCTGTATGTGTGCACGTGTATAAGTCAGGGGAAATTCTCAAGGATTGCTCCTCTATTTGTACCATGTGAGCCCTGAGAATAGTACTCGGGCTTAACAGTCAGCACTTCTGTGTACAGAGCGACGCCCTGCATGTAGGATGTAGAATCATTGCTCAAAGGAGGGACTAGCAATTTATTCCTCATGGGCCAGATCGTAAATATTTCAGGTTTTGTTGGCCATACAATTTAGTTACAGCCACTCAATTTTGCCATTGTGAATGAGTATTAATGAGTCATTGATGAATGAGTGTGACTCTGTCCCAGTGGAACTTTGTTTATTTAAACAAGTGACAGGTTGTATTGGGCTCTTGGACTAGAGTTTGCTGACCCTGCTCTCAGATCTAGGCTAGCATCTTTATGGGACATGGTGCTGTGTTTGTGAAATTCAACTCTAGGTCCCTTAGCGTAGTAGCCTGGCATGAAATAGACACTTCATAAATACTAAATTAGGTTGAACCCAGTGACCTTGTGCCTATGGAAAAAATACTCATGAAAGCAAGAGAGGGAAAGTCTTGGTGAGGGGAGGGTAAATGGCCAAATTTGGGGTGGAAAATATTTATGGTTAAAGAATTTGAAATAACTAAGGTAAAATTTTATTTATGTTTGTTAAATTTGCTGAACTCATTAGTAAAACTTTTCAAATGAATTCATACTGAGCAAGTGTGTGTGTGTGTGTGTGTGTGTGTGTGTGTGTGCGTGTGTGTGTGTGTGTGTGTGTGTGTGTGTGTACATGCTTATATGTGAGAGGAGGAAGACAGAAGAAGGGAAGACAGAGAGGATTTTTGTAAATTTTGTACATGATCTTAGCCAAAACGGTGAGAATGAATTGATTTCATATAAAGTTTGCCTGTGTCTATAAAATTCAAGACATCCAGTGGAATTTCTATGAGTTGATTACCTTGTTGGTGTCTGCCAAGTCTGCTCTGAGTCCACAGAATTGCCCAGACTATTAGCCAGACCTTTGTATTGGCAAGCTCTTCCTAACACACGCTCTGTGTCTTAGAGAGCAGAGTGAACCACAGAGAAAATATGTGCTTCCTCTGTAATTCTTGATAGCCATGAAAAGGAGGAGGAGGAAGGAGGAGGAGGAGGAGGAGGAGGAGGAGGAGGAGGAGGAGGAGGAGTTAACAAATGAGTGCCTGAGAGCCTCCATCATGCCCCTGGATTAAAATGTAGAGGCCTATAGCTCTTGCACCTCAGTCTCAAAAAAATGACCAAATGGCCACAGGGAGGGGCTCCTGAGGTGACTAATAGAGGAGTTTAGGAGCAACGACAGAACACATGAGATGAGAAAAACATACAAAGAAGTCTTTCTTTCACAGAGATGCACAGGAGTTAGGCCAGTTTCACATTCCCCTTTCTTGGTCAACTGTCTTTGTCTTGTTAGCTCATCTACTCCCCCACCCCAATTGCACACAGAGTATCGTTTATTAGACTCACTGTTCTCTTAGGTGGGGGGGCTTGGGATTCCTAAGACTATCCTAATCTTATAGAAATGGTGAAGTGTGTGAGTGGTTGCTGTACACTGTCAAGTAGACTTGAGCCTACGGACATCTAGTTAGTCTAGTTAGCAGAGACTGTCTTCCTGAAGGCTGCAGGCTCCCTGGAGAACACTCAGAGCATTGTCTGCTCAAGCTGGAGACTTTACCATGAAGGTCCTTGGATTTATACAGACTCCGGGGTTTCCTGTTAAGGAGCCTTCACGGGGACATGGCTCACAAAGGAGGGGTGTGTGCAGGGAAGCCCGATCTATGAGCTGTGGGTCATTCTACTTAATGGGATGGCAAGCATCTGTTATTAAAAAGAGCTTATTGGCACAAAAAGGAGCCCACCTCTGGCACAGCAGCAGGGGAAGGGTTTTAAAGTTTTAATGGAAAACTAAAATTGCTCAAGACAATCGAGACCGTTTCCTCTTCCCCACCTGTGACTTTGAAATGGAATTTCTCTCAGGCAGTAAGTTATTGTTTACCCAGGACAGAACATGCAGAGGTGTGCTTTTTCATGCTTTTGTAGAACACTTCTGCGTACAATTGTTAATGCCAGTCCTTTGGGAAATCTGTTCTTGCATTCAATGTCCTGGATTGTCTTTCCTTCCCTCCTCCTCCCACCCCTTCTCTTGCAGCAGAGTAGCAACCCTCCTGCCATTAGCAAGATGTCTATTATAGTGTCATTAAAAAAGCCATAGTCAGTACGAGGAATGACTCATGTCATGGAGGACTTAATAATTCACTGTAATAAAAGTATAAAGTTTTATGATAAACCACTCTCAGGGGAGTTAAATATAATCCTTAGCAGGTCACACACTGACTACAAAGCTTACATTTGTAATGGTAATTTGAATTTACTACATCGCCTTTAGTTTTTAAGCGTTTGTGTGTCATTAGACCTTATAAATTGATTTATATGTTTCAACTCCAGTATAATTCTGCATAAAAGTACAATAAATTTTATGGATTGGAGATATGGCATCTAAAACATTTTAATAAAATTATTATTCTAAATTCATTTAAATGGCATTGACAAAAGGCTGCAACAAAGATGCCAGTGATTCAGAAGTGTCTTCGACCAGACGAACGGATGTGGCAGGTGCAGGAGGTCCTCTGTGAGCAGAGAGGGAGAGCCTGAGCTTGCACTGGGACAGATGCCTGCTGCAGTGTGCTGTATAGGACGTCAAAGCTCTAGGAAGTTTGCTGATGGTGGGCTTGCAGATGATAGCAACGCGCTCAGCCTTCCGCAGGAAGGGCTATTCTAGTATTTTTGAAACTAATGTAATTTCCAATCTTCCCAAGGAGACCCAAAGATATGTTCAAGCAGGCCGCCTTCCAGTAGGAAACAAAACCTGGTACTCAGTCTTTAACTGGTTTCCAGTGTCTGAAGCAAAGTCTTTAAAAATGAGTAAGAGACGAGGAGAGACAAGGAGAAGAGGGAAGAAACCAGAGGAGAGCAGGTGGTAAAGAGAGGGAGTAAAGCGAGCTATTGTGCTGTGGGTGCGCTGTGCGTGCGCTGTGTTGCCCGGCCCGGCCCTCTGCCTTTCCTCTCATCACTTGCATTTTGGAGGAATGTTTGGGCCACACACTCCCTCATCCTTCACTATCAGAAAAATAAAGGACACAGAAACCAAATTATGAAAAATGGAAACCCAAACCCACAACAACAAAATTCTTGTTTGTTTCATGGGCTCGAATTAAGTGGCACAAACACAAACTCTAGTCCTGGGGAGGAAGGGAAAGTGTTGTTCCTCATGCTGCCTCTGAGTCCCCCCACTGACTCTTCAAGATTTTTCCCTCATCGGTATTATTTCAGCTATCATTCTAGGGCAGAATTATGATTAAGTATATTTTCCTTCTGACTTCATAGATTGTGGGCCACTGCTCCTTGACCCTTTCCTGTGAAAACTTTTGTTTACATTTGGCAGCAGACTCAGGGACAGGGGACACAGCCCTGGACTCCTGAAAACAGACTTGATAAACCATATTGTCTCTTTGGAGGGATTTAAAGAACTTTCTGGAGATTTTAGGTATATACTTATACAGGAGACATTGTGTGTGCGTGTGTGTGTGTGTGTGTGTGTGTGTATACAGTATATGTATATATATATACACACACATTATACAGGTATTATACAAACGTGTATGTGTATATATTTATAGAAATGATTTTTTTTTTTTGGATTTGTATTTTGAATCCTACTGTCCCCAAAGCAGACATAATTTCAGTGTGGAACTTCAAACCCCTTTTTTCTAACCCTGTGCACAGCCTGGCTGACAGGTAATAAAACTCAGAGGTCCCACCCTCTGGAATGGACACTTTGCATTGTTTCCTCTACACTTGCTTAGTAGAAAACTTTTATCCATACACTGGGGTAGCATTTTCCTAGAAGAGGAAAAGGCACCAAAGCTAACCTCCTGGGCTCTCAGAACTCAGTGGGCATTGCGGTTTGAATGAGAGTGGCCTCCATGGGCTCATACATTGCAATACTTAGTCTCCAGTTGGGAAGGGGTAGGAGGCAAGGCCTTGTTGAAGGAGGTGTGTCACTGGGAGTAGGCCCTGGGGTTTCAAATCCCACCCCATTCTCAGTGTTGTGCCCCACCCCCCACCCTGTTGTGCCTGCAGATTGAGATGTGAGCCCTCAGCTCCTGCTTCAGTCCCCTGCCTGCTGCAGTGCTCCCTACCACGATGATCATGGATTCAACTTCTGAAACTACGAGCTCCAGATTAAAGCTTTCTCTTGTAAGTTGTTTTGGTCATGGTGTTTTGTGCCAGCAATTGAAAAGTAGCTAAGACAGTGGGTGTGCCACTGCTAAACGACACTGTCAGCCGTTCAGCCTGAGGTACAGTTCACTGGAAATGCATTTGGAGTTTCTGGGGAAATGATTCCTCCAAATGTTACTACTCCTGGTGTGTTGAAGATTAGAACCCCAGTGTGCAACTGAGAAAATTAAATTGTAACAAGAAACCCCCACGCATGGGGTGGCTTGTGGAAAGGAAGTACTTACAGTAGAAACACACACTCCAGTGGCTTGCTGCTTGGGCCCACTTTAGGCCTGTGCAGGGCAGGGACTGGGCACAATGAAGTTCTACTTGGTGACCACTGAAATCTGGGTCCATTTTCCAGGTAGCCCATTGTCCTGCTCTGTGTTCTCCACTCTTCACCTTGCCCAAGCATGACATCCTGGCGGAAGCAGAGCTGGTCTTCTTACAAAGGTTGATGAATAGCCAAATTTGGCAGTTTTTCCTCCAGATAAGACAACTTTCAGGATGACCTGACCAGTGTTTCTATTGGCTATGGCCCTCATCAACATTTCCCTCAAAGCAGGCACTCACCAGGAATCCCCATTTGAAATGCAAATGACCCAGAGAAAGGGAATAGATATTTATCAGTCATTAACACCATGGTGAGAATGATGTCATCAGAATTTAGGGAGCTGACAATCCAGACCCTAAAAAAGTGAGACATAGAAGAGAGGAATTTTCATGAGTGGTATTTCTTTAGGGGACAGTGTACCAAAAAGAGATCAAAGAGAAGATGCAAAGAGAAGATAGGAAGGGGAAACCAAAATAGTGTAGAGGTTAGATGTCCTACTAGTCCTACTGTAATTGTAGAGGTTAGATGTCCTACTAGTGACGGTCATTTGCGAATTTTTGTCCCACAGTTACCATTCAAGTGAAATGGACAATTCAAAAAGTCTTGTTCCTAGAATTTTGTTCTAAAATTTCAAAATATTTCTGAATTTTTGCCTATTAGTAATTAACCTTAAGCCAACAAATTAAAAAATTGAAATGTATTGAATACATACGAAGGCAGGCAAAAGCATTCCCACATGTGTGCTCTTCAATTAGTCTTACAATTGGCCTGACACATTTTGATACTTTATTTAGAGTAACCACCCTGGGAGAACACTTATTGATCCCCTCTATTTTTGTAGGTAAAAAATGGAGACTTGGAGAGATTAAGAGACCAAAACATCAAGTCCTTCTTGTCATGATGCTACTTTGGTCTGCCCTTTTTAAGTAGCCCCCCAAACAATCCTTTTGCCTCTCAGTTCTGACTCCCAATCTAACTCTCCCTCATTGCTTACTGTGGGAAAATACTACCAGGTAAAGGCCGCCGTTCAGCACTTCATAAGACCAAGTCTATGAGAAAGTTCAATGTGGTCTACAGGACAGCTCTTGCCATTTAAATCCATTCTGCTGGGTCTGCTGGACTTTTAAGTCTCCAATTGTCCAACCAGATAGACTTCTCAGGTCACTTGAGGCTTTGAACATTTGGGGTGTAGCTTAGAATTTCATTTCAATAGAACTACCAGACATAAGGACAAGGAAGGCTTACTGCCAGTGTTGCTTTTAATTGGGCATTCCACAAATGCCTGAGATTCGATTGCTAAGCGGTCTTCTTCCCCCATAAGGTAGGTTTATAGAGAGCTTGGTTTGAAGTATGAATTGGCTTTGCAGAGCAAAGTCAGACACAAGTATAGTGCATAGGTAGTCCATGCATCCTGAGAAGGAAAAGCTATTAGGGAAATCCAATGAGTATTCTCTAGGGGAGCCTCAAGCCAGAGCCATAGGGCTGGAGTCCAGAATATTGGTGAAGACCTCAAAGCATGATGAGTGCTCCTCACTGGGCTGATGGAATCTCCACCACGGATCGATTTGATGGTGGGCCGTAGTCATGGGTGTGCCTCATGCATAGTGCCCGCTCCCTCTTCCCTCACTTTGTTGCACTCTTCCTTGCTCAAAACCAACTGGGCCGTCTCTGTTCTCTGTAAGGTGTCAAGTACCTCTTCCCAAAGCTCAGTGTAGTCCAGTAGCTATTTGGGGAAATTCTTTACATTATTGTCATCCACTTCCTGTTCCTCTTAGCAAATATCTTGGACTAAGTTTAATCTAAAATCTATTTGCAGGTAGTCATCAGACCCTACAGTTATGAGACACAGGATGGGGTGTCTCCTAGACTGTCTCTTCTTGGAATACATGTGCCTCGATCATTCCACAGTGTTCTGCTTCAATTATTATGTGATATTTATTTCTTCCTATCTGTCTGTCTGTCTGTCTGTCTCTCTCTCTCCCTCCCTCCCTCTCTCTCTCTCTTTCTCTCTCTCTCTCTCCCTCCTCCCTCCCTTCCTCCCCCCCTCTCTGTGTGTGTGTGTGTGTGTGTGTGTGTGTGTGTGTGTGTGTGTGTGTGAAATGTGCAAGAGTGAAACGTGTGGGGAGGAAGGTGTGTGACCCTCTAGGCCTGCACCATCCCCCAGTTGGAGCTATTAGCCACTTACATGCACAATTAACCAGCTGATTCTTAGATTGAAGGCTGAAGGAGCTAATTGCAGGTACAAAAATTCCACCCATAAAAGAGGAGTTTGAACTGGACATTTAATCTTTAAACCTTCTTCTTCAGGGTGACTAGGTCCTGTGCATGTGTGTGTGTGTGTGTGTGTGTGTGTGTGTGTGTGTGTGTGTGTGTGTGTTGTTTATTTAACTTATCCGTTGCTGTCCTAAGTCCCTTCTTTGCTTTCTCTGAGTTCTACTCGCGTTCTGGTATATGGATTTGTTGCAGACTCTTTCTCTTTAATATAGCAATAATTTATTGAAAACTATTGATGATGCATATGTTTGCATGGGGGTTGAATGTCCTGTTAAGAAGTGTGCCTGAGGAGATAATTCGTCTGTCCTGATAGTCTATTTTGAACTAGACACCTTCATCTGTTACTTTTTATCTTCTTAAGGACCAAGTGAGATTGGTAGGTTTGGCCATTTAACACAAGCGCTTGGTATGGTTCTTCCGCGTGTTCCTGGCCACGTGGCCTGTCCAAGTTCACAGCATTCAACCTAGATGTGTTTGAGGTCAGGTTTTAAGTCTTTGAAACACTCAGCATCACTTGTAGAATTTCATGAGGTACAGAAATCCTATTGCTATGCCTCTGAATATCCAGGAAATGCCTCTGAGTAGATAAAAATGCCTCTGATAGTTCAATAATCTTGAGAACTCAGAGCTGGTGACAATCAGACCAGAGTCCTGTGGACGTCATGTGTCTCACTGACCATCCAGCTTTGTCCGGGCTTTTCACAACACTACCACGCTTATGTTAAAGGATCATGTTCAGCTTTCTCTTCCCCTATGTCCATTTTTCACAAGGTTTCTGGGACTTGGCTTCCCATTTCTGTTCTCTTTATGCCTAGAAGATGGTATCTGGACTTTCCCATTCTAGCTTAGCTAATTCCTAAATGATATGTAAGTCCAGTGATCAGAAGGAAGTATAACTCTGATGTTCTCACCTCCTAGGCCAGGCCTTGTGTTTCCCTCATAGCTAACAGAAGCATTCCATGTTCATGTGGATGGACTGATAAAATATGGTACAGGCATTGTCTTTACTCTTGGTATCCTCCTTGGAGAATGAAAAAGTACAGATACTGAACAGACACCGAGACCCCATCTTTTTCAACTTCATTTTCTATCTGTGGTCCATGAATCTTCAAGCATAATTTCTATAGTTCTATAGGAGGCTTCTATATAGAATGGGTCTTAATAAACGAGTGCCTTTTCTGCTCCATAAATGGAGTGCCCCAAGTTTAATTCTTACCATTTCTTGTGGAAGATCCTGAGGACCCCACAGTTCTACTGATGGTGCCTAAAGCGATCCTTCCATTTGGTCTCCAATCTGAGTACCAGCTGTCTACACATAACTGTTTCCTGGACATTTCCCCTGCAACCTTCTGAAATACTATGGAATTGATTACAAAACGAAATCATTATTTCCACACTCCTCTGCCTACTCTTCTTCCTCTGTGCCCATCTCCATGCTGAGTGCCCCCAACTGTCCCTGGCAGCCCACAAGTGCTACATACTTATTCTCTTACACCTTGCTTTTATCTGTCCAGGCCCTCGCGTACCCTCAATCCCATTCCTTGTAACTCATTACAAAGATGACATGAAGTTCCCACCTTCTAGTGCAGCTTCCTTCACTTCCTTCAGATCTTCCCACCTTGTCCAACCCAGAGTTTTAGCGGGAGAGGAAGGAAGGGGAGGCAGAGCCCTGCAGAGTTGTAGAATCTTCACTAGAGCGCCTTCCTGCGTGCCGTGGTGTGGAAAGGTGAAGTGTGTGTTCTGGCTTCTGAGCCTTTATGGTACTGTCTATGTCTACAGTGGTCGTTTTTCTCTACTCTATTTTCTTTTTTCATTGGAGACATGATTTTCTCTGAGTCTCAGCTAGTCAGCTGGCCTGGAACTCTCAGTCTCAAGTAATCCCTTCCACTTCAGCCTTCTGAGTTCTCTTCTTTAAAAAAAAAAACAAAAAAACAATGACCTCCTCCACTTCAAGCCCTAGCACAAATCCACATCCTCTAGGAGCACGATCTGACCAGTTACCCCTGGCTGCAGTGCCATCTCCTGTAACTTCTGTACTTGTTAGTTGCACTCTGGAATTGCATTTGAATTCTGGATTCATAGCTTGTTCCTTGCGATGGAAGTTAGGGCTATTTGAAGGATAGCACCATATTTTATTTGATGAGGTATGTTCAGATGTATTCAAACTGATTGGATGGAGGAGGAAGGGGAGGGAAAGAGAGACCATTTGCTGGCCTACTGACTTGGTTTGGGGTCACAAATGTGGCACACTGTGATCTGTACAGGAAGTACGATCTATCCCTATCTTCCTCATTCCTGAGACTCCGATATCCAAGCATCCTGGACCCCTGCAGAGGGAGTAGAGGGATGAAAAATTCCTCAAACTGTTCTTTTGACATCTCCCACGTCTCGTGCTTCCCTGACTTCAGGTAGCAGTGTACCAGGAGGCAAATGCACACACAGCCGTGGGAGGGAAGTGTGCAGCAGATGAGCGGAGAGCAAGCCTTTCTTCTCCAGCCAGCACATCCTGGGTCTGGAGCCTCCTGTTTTTCCCTGGCCAGATGGGTGCATTCAGCAGCTCTTCTTTAGCAAGTGTGGTCAGTGTCCCCTTTTGTTTATCCAAATATGTAATTGGACAATAAACGATACCACAGAAAGCCCAGTGTCAGGGGTCCTTATTCATTGCCAATTTTAAATGAAACTTGCTGCATAGGATGAAAAGAGCCATTAGCAGGAAAGAACTTAAGCTACATTAGAAGGGGGGAGAAAATTGTCCTGCATTTGGTCAGTCTGATGAGGTAAAAAGGATTGTGGGTTAGGGGCAAGCTATTAAGGACTGTAAGGCTTCCTCCAACAATGAGCAGACATGGGGTGAAATGAAGAGCCCATGTGGGTCTGGAAATAATGCATGAATTCACGCAAAGTGACCAGGCGTGAGGACAATCAGTAAAAACACCAGTTAAAAACAGTTAAAAACACCACAAATGCCTTCATGTCTCTTTTCCTAACTATGCCTGCCCATCCCTTTGATTCTGTCTGTGGAACTTAAAGCATATTTGAGGTGCTTAAAAGAAGCCTTCAACTACTGTTTAACAAGTCAATACTAATTATTGTTTAGCACTGGATTATGGGCCAGATCGTGGAATTAAAACAGAGCTGTTAGGGCACCTTTGTACCTGGCAAAGAGTTAATGAACACATGCTGGGTCCCTGTGGAAACTGCCAAGCTGGTTTACTATTTTATTTCAGTGGAGCAGGAACAAAAAAATCTAATAGTTTTACTTTTATTTGGATGCTTATGTCCTTCATTAGGAAAATGAGGATGCTTCATTGTACTAAATTAGAAAAGCAGTTTTTATATTATAATATTGGTTGGCTATCCAAAGCATGCTATGATATGAATACTTGAGGGGAAAATGCAAGCAAATCTGGTGTCAAGAAAAGGTAGTGGGGTTGGGGATTTAGCTCAGTGGTAGAGCGCTTGCCTCAGCAAGCGCCAAGGCCCTGGGTTCGGGTCCCCAGCTCAAAAAAAAGAACCAAAAAAAAAAAAAAAAAAAAAAAAAAAGGTAGTGATTTCACAGCAGAGAGTATGTGAGACTGTAGACAGTGACTGGGGTACATGACGCGCTTGTGTGTGTGTGTGTGTGTGTGTGTGTGTGTGTGTGTGTGTGTGTGCGCGCGCGCGTGCACGCACGTGCACCTGTTTCCAAACCTCTTATCCTTCTGTAAATGGGAGGGGAGGATTTCTGCTCTAGATCCAGTCTCTTGGGGTTTCAGGGTTAAAGTTACATTTCCAAACCAGGGTGGGGGAAGGGAAGGAAGCTGGGGGGGACCAGGGGTGAGTTTGGAACAATCTGTTTGCTCTGATTAGATGTCCAGCTGGGATGGTAACTAGACTTCCCATAGCAACTCAATTCACCAGATCCCCAAGCAACTAAATGGTCATGGCTTTGGGGTCCTGCTGACTAGAGTGGGATCTGAACCAGTGACCTGTAAGCAGGAATGGATTGGCTATTGCTTGGTGCATGTACTCTTTAGCTTGACCCTCTCACCACCCCCCACTGGCTCCTACAAATTAACATTTAGACGTGTTTGTCTCTGAAATATGGGGTGCAGATGACTGTCCCACTCAGTCTGGTGGTCGGGTCTAGGGCTGATTTTAAAAGCTTAGGAAATGCTTGGCGGAGTGCAGTATTTGTATACAGTCCATGAATTTCTGTTCTCTTACACGAAAACAAAGCAGGGAAAAATAGTTCATACGTATGTCAGAGGATGTCAGATATAATGGGTGGATAGCTTAAAAAGCAGGCCTTCTATTTCCACCCTCCTCAAGTATGCACACGTATCAGCGCTATACAGTTCTGTGAAGCCGAGATGGGAATCATATGGCCACATAATATATCCATATGGGCGCGTCTATATTTTTATAACTCTCAGTTGTTCGCCCTAGTATGGTAGGAAGATGGAGGGATCAATTATAGATAAAAGGAGTGGCCCTCTCAGAGGATTCTCCAATCTACTGGCCGTTTCTCAAGACCCAGCGTTGACTCTGTAACTTCTGGTGTTTAGCTTTGCAGACAAGGAGCAATGTTGATTTATTTGGAAGCAGGAGATGGGGCCAAAGGGAAACTTTTAGTCTTTAGTATTTGCTTACAGCCTTGTGAGGCCAGCATTCCCTCCTGCCCGCTGGAGGTGTTTAATGGTGTGCTTGGGCTGATTTTTTTTTTTTTTTAATAGACGTGTGAATGGGTGCCTTAGGCTAAATCAGCCCCACCTCTCAAACTCAGAAACTGTGGGAATGATCCCTGCCCTCCAGACCCATCCTTAATTGGCCTATAGTAAAAGAAGCAATTAAAACTAAGAGTCTGATTCATAAAACGTGAGCGCAGCATTCCTGTTTGTGTGGGCGGAGCTGCAGGATTCCTTTCTCTTTTGAACCCACCTGTACCGGCCTCACTTTCCTCTGGGTCCTAGCGCACACCATTTTCTCTTGGCAGGTCCGTCTCTGGAGTAAGGTTGGGCTCAAGCCCTGGGGAAAGTTACATTGATCTACCGGCTTACCCACTGCCTGCTTCTTCCCTGGGTCTAAAATTTCCATCTTGATTCTTTTAGATGTGAGCTCCTCTTTGTTAACCAGTTTTACACCGTACCTCACTCAGTGCGCGATGGGATGAAAACATTGAAAGTTTGCGTCTGTCAGAGATTGAAGCAACCCCAAATCTGCCAGTCCCTGCTGGAGACAAGCTTCAGAGCTGAGCTGGAAAGAAAGAACCCCAGAATACCCATATGTTTAATTGCAGCGTCAGGGAAACCCTCATTTGTATAATTCCCATTCCAGTTTCAGCAGGATTCACAATCCCCTCACAATGACGTGCCCATCTCACCAACACTAAGGTCCTAACATTGCTGAAAGGCTGCGACTCCAGAATGGGATACTCCTACGCCGAACATCATCTTTGGGAAGTGCTTTACATTTTGTCATTTTACGATAAACTCTGAGAAATGGAGAGGATGTCCAATCAGGGCTTAGAAGCCACGCTGTTTAAAGCTCAGCCGCACTCTCCAGCATAGGGGACCATTTGAGATGTCTTTTAGAGTAATGTTCAACTCTAGAAAAGAATTGTAAAAATATGTCCCCAGGAATATTTTGTTAACTGTCTGGGACAAACTAAGTCGACAAACACGTAACCGTGGGATTCAGCTCCCAGAGTTCACTCTGTTTAATAAACAATGGCGTCTTCCTCAGTGTCCCCCCCCCACTGCTTTACTACCGTGCGAGCCACTCTTCTCATTGGTTTTCCAGAATGGTTACTAGGCCTCATTATCCTAGACTCTTCCTGTTAGCCTCTCACACAGGGCGGGTTACTATTAGGCTCTTCTGTCCTCTACAAGGCTGCATCTACAGCACAGCAAATACCAGGCAGCAAGTGACAGAATCCAGTCCTTCTCCCAGATGGCTCCAGATGCATGGCACTGTGTAGACAGAAACAGCCAGATGGCTGAGTGGATTTTTCACTTTCCATCTGGGTGCGTGACATGGTGGAGATGCAGCCAAAGCCTTGAGCCAAGAGAAAATGCCAGCCAAGGAGATGAGGTACTGCTACTTTGCAGGCCCCTCTTTCCTGCTGGGTGCTATGTGTGACCTTGGTGTAATTTATTCTCACGGAAACAGGTCACTCCATAGGAGCGAGAATTGTCAACCCCTAGAAATAAAATGAGGGAGGCGGCCAGACCCAAAGAGACAAGGAGAGAACGTCTCATTTGCTTTCTGCCAAGGACAAGTCCTTTCCTGACTGGGTGGGAACAGCAGCACCTTGGGAACGCCTTCTCCTTCCAGGTCTCTTGAGGTCAGAGAGCCGGAGGCATGACAAAACCGTGGAGTGAAAATGAAAACATCAAGAGGCTCGCCGTCCATCATAGACATCACTAAATCTTTGGGAACAACCCTGAGCAGTGAATTATGGCAGCATGGAATTGACTTACAGTTTATTTCTAGTAACAGGCAGTTACTATGTCAAGTCTGAAACCATTCAGAAAGGCCTATAAAAATATATGACAAAGTAACAGGCTACCTCTAGCTCTTTTTAGCATGTTTATGAGTTCAAACTGCATTGAGCTTGTGTTTATTCTTGCTCTCTCTCTCTCTCTCTCTCTCTCTCTCTCTCTCTCTCTCTCTCCTCCTCCCTTCTCCCCCCCCCAGTCTCTCTTTCTCGTGACCATGGGGTAGTATCCAAGGTCTTTAAAATGTCTGAGCTCCCAACTGAAGTCACCATTCTGATCAGAGGCAATGTGATTGATGGATACACAACTTGGGTTTTTCTAGGAAAGTTGAAGTTCTTTTGTGGAGAAGCAAGGTAGCAAGTGACAGTTGTAAACGAAAATCATTTGCACGTTACCTTTCACCCAATCCCTTCCCTCCAACCCTGTTTGACACTTACTGAGAAACTAATTGCTGTCTAATTGGGGCCACTGGACAAATGCTGCGGCAATCCAGGCAGAATGTGACATCAGATAGAATAAGGTAACATATTGTTAAAAGTCAATACCCTGAGTCTAACAATATGGTGTCACAGACTCTTAAGTATGTAACCACATAATACATAATTGTCATCTGCACAGAAAAGATCTAATTTTGATAACGCAGATTCAGATTGGCTGTCTGAAGGATGCCTATGGCTCCAGAAGGTTTGACAATCCTGAATATCACGTAATAGCATGTAGCCAAGGAACATGGGACGGAGGAGAGGAAAAGCCTGTATTCCAAGATGCAAGCACTCCCACTCACAGCTTTCATTCCAAAAGAACACAATTCTGCTCAGACAATGAACATATTTCCTGAGAAGAGCGATTTGCTCTTGTGTTTCCAAATATGGAACGCATGTGCTTGGGCTTAAGGGTCCTTGTCTTCTTTGGGGTACAGGACCCTTTTCAGCAGAGTGAAATAATCCAGAGTCTCTATCTTCTCAGATCATGGGTTTGGGTTTAAATTCTACAGAAATTAGCCCCGTGACTGTGGCATACACCTTTGATCCCAGCATTCCTGAGGAAGAGGCAGGAGGATCTTTGTTGAGTTTGAGGCCAGTCTGGTCTACAGAGCAAGTTCTAGGATAGCCAGGGCTACACAGGAAAGCCCTTTCTCAAACAAACAAACAAACACGAACAAACCAACAAACAAACACATACACACACACACACACACACACACACACACACACACACACACACAGAGAGAGAGAGAGAGAGAGAGAGAGAGAGAGAGAGAGAGAGAGAGAACATCTTTAGGTACATACTTCTTACAATCTGTCGGTCAGTATGAGTCTTACAATTTATTGCACACTTAGGATATTTTCCTTCTTCTTTTTAAAAAAATGCCTTTTACTACATTCTTTCTGATCAATGTTACTTTCAAATTGAGGGTGTGTCTTAATAATATATCTTCACTACCACCGGGACGGATTGTGGTACCTCAAGGAGACAGAGCCCTTTGCTCTTGCACTCTCATGGGAACCTGGTGGAGGGGCTGATTTTGTTCTCGTTTTACATATGAGGAAACAGTTAGCCATTGAACCCTGTTAAAAGTTCTGTTTCCCTCTGTTGCTTAGGATCTAGCCATCTTGGAATATGCCATCCCCGGGGTAGGTGTAGAGGAAAGACTTTATTCCCACGGATTGATGGGATCTGCTGACGTGACTCACTGATGCTCGATGCCCACGAGTGCCAGGAAGCTCTATCCCAGCTCGTCTAGAGCCAGAGTTCAGTTCAGGCACCTCTTGCCTCCATCTTTCCCCTGAGGCTCCTTTCCAGAACTCTGTCACCTCATTCCCAAGCAATGTTTTCCTGAGGGAAAGGGCATCTCTTCCGTAACTCCACTGTTAGGACACCCAGGCTCAACATAGTCTCTGGAGATTAAACATGTAAGGAACAGGGGCACAGCGTTAGCATCATCAGACCACTGTCTTCTAAAGGCCGTGTGAGAATCCTTGAAAGCACTGAGCTTGCTCTGTAACTGCATCTCACTCCTTCTGGAAGGCTATCTCTTGAAATTTACCCACGTATTCATTTCTTCATCAACTTTTCAATACAAATGGTTTTGCCTCTTGGAGCATGGAGACGAATAAGAAGTAAAGCCTGTGTCTTTGAAGGAATAATTAGGGGAGACCTCACTGATGAAACATTAGAGGAACAGTGGACGTGTGAGGTTTACACACGATAAGTCATCATTTTATTATTATTTAATTTGTCATTACCCAAGACAAAATTTTCATTGCTTTGGGAATTTGGAGAAGGGAAACTACCAGCACAAATTGCTAGGGGAATGGTGTGTGTGTGTGTGTGTGTCTGTGTGTTATATGAGGTGTGGTGTGGTGTGTGTATATTGTGTGTGTGGTATGTGTGTTGTGTATAGGTGTGTGTGGTGTGTGTTAGAAAGAGAGAGAATGCGTGTGTTGTTAATGTGGTGTGCTTGTGTAGTGTGTGCGTGCATGTGTATGTGTGTATGGGTATATGTGTGTGTTTTGATGTGTATGAAAAAAGAGTGTGTGTGGTACGTGGTGCATGGTATGTGTGTGAGAGGTTGTATGTGTATAGTGTGGGCTGTAGTATGGTTTGCGTGTATGTGTGTTGTATGTGTGTGAGTTTGTGTGTTGTGTATATGTGTATGTGGTGTGTATGTGTGTGTATGATGTGGTGTATGTGTGTGTGTGTGTTGTGTGTATGAGAGAGAATATTGTGTTTGTTGTGTGGTACGTGGTGCATGATATGTGTGTGTGTGTGTGTCGGGTGTGTGTGTGTGTGTGTGTGTGTCGGGTGTGTGTGTGTGTGTGTGTGTGTGTGTGTCCAAGCAGTGTTCAAAGTCAAACTCATGGAAGGCCGAACCTAGCCAGGGGAAAACAAAGAGCCTCCAGAGACAGTGGGTCAGTGAAACCCTGTCTTTGAGGAGGAGCAGGGAGCCATCACTCCATACCCACTGACAGGCAGGATGGTGTTAACTTTTCCTTTTTTTCTGCTAAATCCATAAATCCCTCTAACATTCCAGCAAGGAAGGTGCTATTGTGTCTACTTTCCCTGGGAGAGAGAAGAGGCTCAAAGACCTTAAGTGACTCTGTCCAAATTAGAGAGGCAGCTTTCATGTTGGGTTTTATCTGCAGAATTGTTGGAGCCTTAAACCCATGCTTTCTTCCCTCAACCAACAGCATTGCACTGGCCTGAGCACTGCCTCTTGTTCAGGAGGTGGGAGACCGTAAATACCCACCGCCCACATCGCCCACACACGGCCGGTCCTGGCCCACCTGCGTCTTACCTCTTTCACTGAAACAGAAACTATGTGTGTTGGAAAAGCAGGTCTGCTTTTGAAGAACAGAGCTCTGGCCATGTGGGTGCCACTTTCCCTCTGGTCCTCAACCATAAGTCAGCACTGGTGAGAAGCACTTGGCTAGTTGCTCTAGTTAGACACATACCGAGCAAGCTTTGCTCCCCTCTGGTTTCATTTACACTCTACTCTGCTCATCATAGGCTCTACCTGAAAGAGGGTCTCAGTTACACATCACTAAAGTCTCCATTCACCATCATCCATTTTAGACTCCTTGTCCTCATCAAAAGTGGATTTTTACCCTGGAGGCTACAATAGTGCTTTCCGTATATATGATTCTGTTGGTAATTAATGAGCTGTCTGTGTCTGTGGAACTGGTCCCACCTGTTTTTCCAAGGCCACACCCGTAACCCACATGAAACATACCTGTGTGCTCATTGGCTAGAAGTTCTAGGTCAGGACAGACCATACGATTATCTTTCTCAGTGGTAGATTTATAGACTTATCATCAGTGATCGGCACAGAGTTTGGCTTAAAATAGTTAACGCGTGGAATGTGATGGGACATATACTTAAATCGTTCATTCTTTCAGCTTTGTCTTGATAAGGTGTAATGGTATAGTTTTACCTGGATAGTGTGGTGAAGGTCTACATTTGATTCCTTTGACAATCTGATGTCCTGGCAGGATGTACCCTGACCAATGCAGTCAGTTGCAATAGCCAATGATAATTGTAAGCCATGGAACTGTATTTGCTGATTGCTGCATGCAAGCTACTGCTCTTTTATATGACATTTACTCCTTACCACAGCCTGCTTTATTCCTGTTTGCCGATGGATATACCAAAGTGCAGAGGGACAGATAAAATGTGGGTTCAAAGCCACATGGCTACTGAATGTTGAGAGTCTCAGACTAGTATCGAGACTATATAGACTTCCAGAATTTTTAGAGAAATCTCCTGTGATGCAGAAAGAAAGAGAGATACAAGCCCCAGTGTTATTTGCTAACAACTGGCTTTAAAACCAACTCCTTAGAGCTAGTGACAGTAGAAGGAAGGTCTTTTAGTAGTTAGTGAAACCCTTTGCACCTCTAAGTAGCAAATGACCATTATTTGTGAATGCCAGACTTAGCAAATAAAACTATGTGACACACATTATTCTGAATTTCAGATAAACAATAAATATTTTAGCATAAATATGTCATAAATACTGCATACAATAAAGTTATACTACAAAATTACCTGTTGTTTGTATGAAATTGCAGCTGACCTGGAAACCCTTTGCCTTACCTGTCAGTGGTGGGGTTGAGGCTGTCTGCTGGTAGACAGGAATTTCCTTTAACATTCATGACTCCTTCATAACACTACACAAAGGCAAGTACTATTAAAATGCAAAATAAATAATTATGACCATAAAATCACAGGAAGAAAGAGAACAGTGGAGAATTGTCTCAACTTTGTTGTTCTTTGTTAGACGGTGGCTGGGTTTATACCAAGAATACACTAGGTTTTTGTGCCTTGTCTACTAGATAAACCAAAGGAAGCCAATGACGCCAGAAAGCTCAGTGTGGTAAAAATATGGAAAATAAAGAGGAATGCCAAGGATGAAAGCCCCAGACAGGGATTCTTTAGGGGACATTGGGTGGCTGGAAAGAGAAATCTTCCAAAGTAAAGGAAAGCAAGCATGAGTAGACAGGACAGACTGACAGCACAAGACTGCTGTGGTGGGGCGGGGACTGACAAGACCCCAAGACATGTTGTGGAGGGAAAGGGGGTAGATTGGTTGAAAATTAGAATATACCGTGGTAGGCAAAGAAAGAACATATATTTAGTACCAAGTAATGAATTACCTAGGGTTAAATAATATCCCTACCCCCCACTCTCCCTCACCACAATTCAAGTCCATTCAGAACCTATGGGTATAACCTTAATTGTAGACAGGGTCTTTGAAGACATGATTTAGTTAAGGTGAAATCATAGAGAATGAGAGATACCAAACAAGGGTGAGTGTGGTTGGTGTCTTTAGTGAGTGAAGTTTGGATCCAGAGACACTGACATGGGGAGATAAATGAAGACGGAGTGAGAAGGTGGACCCCTGAGTGTAGGGGACATCAAGCATCAAGGATCTCTGGCTATTGGAAGCCGCAAGAGGCAGCTGAAACTCTCCCAAGAGTTTCAGACGGAGAAGGACTCTACGTTATGGTTTAAATGAAATAACCCTTATAGGTTTATGAGTTTGAACATTTGCTCTCCAGATGGTGGCACTATTTGGAGAGGTTTGGCCATCTTTAGGAGGTGAGACTCAGCTAGAGGAAGTGAGCCACTGTGTGGGGTGGGTCTTGAGGGTTACTCCAGCCTGTTCTAGCATGAAGCTCCCTGCTCCCTGCTGAGATGTAATCGTCTGCACACAAGCCTTTGTCCCCCAACGGCAGCTGCCAAGTCTTCCCCACCACAATAAACTGTGTCCCTGAGAACTGTAGGCTGAATTAAAGGTCTCTTCCTTCAGGTTGCTCTGGTTAGGTATTTTTATCCCAGGGACAGGAGAGTAACTAGCCACATTGCCAACATGCTAAGTATGGTTGGACCTGTAGCTTCTGAAACTAAGCTGTAAACCTCCCATTTATGATAATTTAGTACCACAGTGCTAGGAGATGGACATAATTAGACAACATGTTCACGTCACCATCTTCTGTTAGGGACAAAAAGATTCAAATGCTACTGAGGAAGATTAGAGAGAAAAGACAATTCATTATGAGTTCCTACTTTAATTAGTCTCTAAAGCAGATACAAACAGAAAGGAAAGGACAGGTGTTGCTAAGTTTTTCCTCTAAAGAGTCAGGAGTAAATATTTTCAACGTTTCTGGCAATGGATTCTCTGTGGCGGTTGCTCAATGCTGCCATTGTGGGGTGAATGCAGTGGATTCATAGATAAACAAAGGGGTGTGGCTGTGCTGAGATAAAGCTTTATTTATAAGATGTTGGTAGTCTGGCAGGATGCCTTTGTCCCCTCAGGCTGTGACCTCTAAAAACAAAGCTTTTGGAGAAGTATGTCGACCTACACATAGGTGTGTATTCATCTCTGAATAGTCTTAGAAGTAGTATTTGCTCTGGTCCAGTGACAACTCAGTGTGCTTTATTGGTGTTTTGCATTTACAGACACTGCTCAAGGTGCCACAGAGGGCATCTCCTTTCCTATCAAGGAAAGTAGACTCAGGCCTTTGGTCTCACCACATTTGAATCCTGTGCGGTGATCCTCAGCAGAATACTTACCTTGTGAGCTAGCATGTTCCTGAAACCTTGGGATTTATTCCACAAGGCAAATCTACCGTTCATAGAGAAAGACTTGGTTTTCTCCAAAAACTTTGATAAAGGCTCTGATAAACAGTCTAGATGAAGAATTCCATGGTCTTCTTCTAGCAGTATGTATTGAATAGTACTCAGCCTTGGAAAGCCACTGGAACCTCTATGCGTGTGCAAATGGTGCCGGGCTTCTTCAAAGGTCATTTCCGTCATCTCCAAAACTTGCTTTACTCAACTGCTCAGCCTTGGAGGTATATGCGTACTCGAGTTTTTTAGGCATTTAGATGTTCCAGAGATTTGGGGCTACCTGAAACGTCTACCAGTGTATGTGCCACTTCTACTTAACCTCTGAGGGCTGGCACCTCTGGGGCTGAGTCCTGATAGCAATAGCCTGCCAGGTCTCACCATGGCTTTCAGGGAGCAGCTGCACAGATTATCCATGTTGCTGAAAGGAGTTGGCTTCCCTGCTTGCTGCTGTAGGCGTGGGTCTCCAAGGAGCCTTTCTGGCTGAGACTGCAGGATATTTTCTTACCCTCTCCCTTTTAAAGTGTCAGCTTCCTACTCACCATTGTGTTCTGTCTTGTTAGAGGGTTGCTGAGGGTGTGAGAGCAGATTCCACCTGAGACTCACTTAAGGCTGCCAGGCCTTGTTTGACCTCATCTTTGGAAGGGCTGGGGGGCAGGGCGATGCCGGACTTCCTTTGAAAGCAAGAGTCTTAGCCAAATGTAAGCAGTGATTGGTTTTCTGACAAAATGTTCATTATTCCCACTTTAAATTTGTGACTATAAGGAGCATAATATAATTTATATTTTATATATGCTAATTATACCGCATGTAAGTACATGACTAATTCTGATAATGGTATTATTTTCAAGGCAACCATGAAATACTCTCCTTTATACATGGAAAAAGGAAGTATTCTACATTTGACAAATAAATATTTCTTAATATTAATCTAACCACACGGTATCTGCAACTGGCTTGCTTTTGCCCAGCTCCTGAGCTTACCTCATTGGCCAACTGACAGCTACCTCATTAATGCAATAATTTCTCAGTGCAGAGTCATATTTATAACAGCATCTGGGCATGCTTTGTGACAAGATGAGAACTATTCTTGTGCAGTCTGAATGCTCGGTAATCTGAACTCTAAACTCTTGGGTTCACGTTGTTTGGTGGATCTCACTCCCAAAGGGTGAGGATCATTCGTTTTTCTTATTAGAACAATTAGATTTATAGACAGTTATTGCTAAGTACATATAATTATTCTATGAGTTAATAGAATCCCTGTGTCTGGCAGTACTGAAGCAAGGGACCTTGGCTTGCTTGACACATTTATATATCTGCTTAAGCTTTATTTCATAGATGACTGGGAGAAAAGCTGAAGTAAGCAAGGAAGGGAGGGGTTGGGGATTTAGCTCAGTGGTAGAGTGCTTGCCTAGCAACCGTAAGACCCTGGGTTCGGTCCCCAGCTCCGGAAAGAAAGACTAAGCAAGGAAGGGAGGGTGAGGTTGGTTGCAATTGGAATGGTGGAATGGCGGAGATAGAAGGCCTACGTGTTGAAAGCTTGGTCCCTCAGTCCCTGGATCTGACTGTGAGCAGTGGTGCCTAGTGGGAAGTCTTACTGCCATTGGCATTCTTTTGAAGTGAGGGTTGGTAGTGGTCCCTCTTCTTCTCTCTTGCACTTTGCTGCTACATGGTAAGCAGCTCTTTGGTTATATTGTCTCACCTCGCAACAGGCTGCTGTGCCTCACCACAGGCTCTGAAGCAGTGGATCTGTGCGACCTGGGTTGACACATATAAACCTGAATAATTATTTTCTTTTCTTGAGTTGATGATTTCAGGTGTTTGTTAACAGCTATGAAAAGCTGGCTTACACAGTACTTTTGAAGGCTCTAATCATAGGTGAAAGAGTCGCCAATGGCCTATGTGGGGAGGGAGGCATCCCTTCCCTGGAGAGGCTGTCCTTGGGACTTCAGGGTAGACCGCCATCTTAATGTAATCCACCAACCAATCACATCACTTTCCATTTTTCTGACTACTCCACAGGGCGTGTAAACAGCTGCCTGAATTACAGACCCACCCTCACCGACAGAAGGCTGCGTACTCAGGAATGCTGACCTCCTCCCAGTCTGTGGCAGAGACAGTAGACACAGTGATTATGGTCTTGGTGGTCCTACACTCTTGCCCACAGTTACCCAATTCTTCCAGCACGAATCAGTGGTTATAGATGTGTCCCAATAAAACTTAATTACCAACACAAACAATAAGCATAATTTGTCCTGCAGGCCATAGTCTGATGACCTTCGCCCTAGAGAGCTGTAAAATTCTATCTTCAGGACTTACGATCTTGTATTGATAGTTAAGCATGGTGACCAGCGCCTATATATTATCAGTGTTTGGTAGACTCAGGCAATAAAATCGAGAGGTCAGCATAGGCTACACACAGATACACTATCTCAAAACATACATGAAGCAAGCAAGCAAACAAAACTTCAAACGATGAATAAAACACACCTGTATTTAAATAGCAATAGCAATTAAAGAAGATATAATTGATTTGGGGGAGAGAGGGATGAAAGTGATATGGATGCAGTGTTAATGTAGAGCATTCTCAAAAATATTATTTTAAAAAGAGAGAAAAAAAAAACCAATCCCTGTCTTTCTAGATTTCACACAGGATAACATAGAGACCATTACTTTAAGAGAGATATGGTTTCTAACTTGAGTTCTTCTGCAGCGTGAGTTGGCTAACCCTATTCCTTCATTTCCTTAGTAGTAAAGAAGTGATTTAGTCTAGACTCTCTCTAAGGATCCTGCAGCTGGGAAATTCTAATTTCTTTCAAGTATTGGTGGCTCTAAATGATAATTATATTATTTATAATTACTTTCCAGGAAAATTCCCCCTTCTTCATTGCATGTAGGGCTTTTGAGGCAGAAACAACACTGGGGGCGGGGGTTGTCCATGACAGTAGGAGAGCATTGCTTCACTACTGTCTGCTTACTGTTTCAGTAGCCCGTCTCCTACATGGCATTGGCTAGCGCGATTTAGAGCCTTCATTTACCCTTAGAGCAAATCCTTTCTTCTGTGCATTCTCTGCTGCTGTCAGTTTTCCTCACGAGTGATACCAGAGTTAGGAACGTCTTTGTGTCTTGCTTTTGTTCTGTAGCTCCCAAACAATGAGAGGTTTCTCTCTGCTGTGGTCATGGAGGATGCTCTGCATCCTCTGTGTGTCTCACAGGACCTCATATGGTGACATCACACAGCAAACACTCACTGCGGTCCTGCTGGTGTGAGTCCAGGGAAGATGTCTGTTTTCTCCATACGCAATTGAAAGATTATTGCCGGAAGATTTCTACGAACTTATCTCAAGATGGCAATGCAACCGTGGGTATTTAGAACAGTTAAATACACAGTGCTAATCCGTTGTGGGATGTCGTTAGTACTCAGCTCAGATGCTACGATAGCTTTCTGTGTCACTTTGGTGCAGCACCAGGCCCTTTGCTGCCAACAGGCAGAGAATGCCACTGCTCTGGAGAACTATCCCAGGCAGCCTCGCCCGTGGTTGGAGAGTCAGACAGTTTCTAGGAATTCAAGTTCCTTCGAGGAGGCCAGAGTCAATTACTAAGACCCAGAAATATGTTTCCTGGTTTCTTGGAACTCTGGACCTAACTTACCCTCCCCTTCTTGTCCTGCTTTTCCCATTGCTCTGAGAAAACAGACACACGCTGATCCTCCAGCAAGCACCCAAATCCTTGACTAGTACCCAATGTATCAGGCCCTTTTAATAATTTTATGTGACTCCTTGGCTGATCATGAAAGGCAGGCATCAGTATTTTGCAGGTCAGTGAGTTATGGTTCCAAGGGATCAACAGCTTCATCAGTTTGACTGAACAGGAAAATGACGAATAGAGAATTCTGAGCTCAGACGTCTGCCTCTGTGTCTAGTGCTGCACTTGCTTTGATCAATGAGGTCTGCTCTCAGTCAAGTCAGTTGTCCTTCCTGAGAAGTCTTCTGTCTGTCTGTCTGTCTATCTATCTATCTATCTATCTATCTATCTATCTATCTATCTATCTATCTATCTATCTATCTACCTACCTTCCTAGCTTTTGGAGACAAGGTTTCACTCTTTAGCCCTGGCTGTCCTGGAACTTGCTCTGTAGACCAGGCTGGGTTCAAACTTAGAGATCCGCCTGCCTCTGCCTCCCCAGTGCTGGGATTGAAGCACGCACCACCATAGCCCTGCAACCTGGGGAATCATTTTAATATTAATTAATTAGCTTATGGACTAATTAACACCTGGATGACAGGTTCTTCTTCCCTTCTCTCCCTGCTTTTCTCCTCCAGGAACGGGAGCCTCCTATGACTACCAACCCACCTTGGCATGGTAGGTGCAGTAAGGTGAGGCACAAAACTCAACAAGAAGATCTTACAGTATTCCCTGGGGCTAGGGGCTCTTCTGTAATAGAAAGCGCTCTGCCCTCCATGCCAGGATTTAAGGTGGTTTTACCTCCACCTGGGAGAGAGCCGGTGAACTTGGGCAATGGGAAAAGCTTTATATGTCTAAAGACACAGGGTGCCAGACTATGTAAAATGGTAGCTGCCAGAAATATTACCCTCATCTCTCTCCAAGTCCCAGTAAAAAATTAAGTTCCAATTGTATCCTCTGCTGAGATGCGCATTCACAGGGTTGGAGCAGTGACGGTCCTAGTCCACGAGCTAATCATCATGGTGGCACTGACAGTGCTTGCGTGCAGTCACTTTCCCCTGGCGAATCTCTTACATTTCTACAGCCAATGGTTCAAACAGGACGTCCACCCATATTTGCATCTCTCCTCACCTCTGGCAATTTGGTTATTAGTGCAATAAATACACAACATTTAATAACTCTTCACATCTCCGCTTGGAAACCGTTAGCCGTCTCCAGGTTGACTCCGAGGAACTTCCAATTCCGTTCATTAACGTTTCTTGCCATGGGCCTCTTAGCCACCCAGGTCTTGCAGTCCCGTTGCACTGCCCCTAATCATGGTTTTTATTTCTAACCTATTATTAATTAAAAAATAAGAAACAGTCTTCCACTCTCTCCACTACTGGAGGAGGTTTACATCCTCTCCGCATGAGCTGCAAAGAGGCCTTTAGAGTGTGGCTTTGTAGCATTTGATAATTGCTGTGGAGGTAAATAATTTAGAGGAACCAGCGGAATGCACATCTCCCCGCCTCTGGTGGAGTGGACAGCTGAAGTGGCCGCCAGCTGGGCACTCTGTCCCAAAGCACAGGGAGGCAGAGCAATCAGGAGAAGATGACCTTCCTTAGGGGGTGCCATGGTGACCCTTGCAGCTTGCTGTGGTGGGGATATGGCCCTGCTTTGAACATCTGCAGCCAGAGAGGAGCCCCAGATCCAGGGGCCCACCCCTGTGCCCCGACACAGCCATCTTACCCAAAGGCTTTCGAGATTTTGCCATGAAGGACAAAGGAACCAGGCAGATCCTCTGGGTGCTCTAAGCTTTTCTTCCCCTACTTCAAAGCCTCTGCGTAGTTTCGCAGCCTGTAATTACCCTGGAGGTATTTTAGACTTGAACCGACACCGGCAAAATTGCACTTCCTGATCTTGGGAGTCCACAGTTGTGTTTAATCAATTATGAAGCTGGTCACGAGATGGAGTTCTCAGCCATAACCATTAAAGGGGAATCGTGATGCAGCCCAGCTCCTTGCGCTCAGGGTCCAGGACGCGCAATCTGAAATTAAAGAAACACTAGCCACTTGATGTGGTTTCATTTAGTCTCTACCTCCGTAATTAAAAGCATACCATTACCCGCCCACATAACAAACTGACACGTTTATGCCAGACTGTAACCAGAAGGGGACCAAAAAAAAAAAAAAGAACTGCAAAACGTAGATGAGTCTAAAACACCATACCGACAGCCTCCCAAACACCACTGTAGTATCTCCATTTATCTAAATTGGAAGCTTTAAACCAGCTTCTAGGCTATTTAAGTCAGTCATGTGTCTGTCTGTCTGTCTCTAGCAGAGCCCCATGAACATGCATAACCCACGACCACACACGTGCTTTTGCGTACTAGCCGGGTGACTTTCGCGGGACTCTTTATGGGGATTCGTGAGTGCCTGAGTGTGGTGTATAGTGGAGTCTAGAGACCGCCAAAGGTCAAAAGGTCCCGACCAACGCTCGAAGTGAGAGTCCTCAGGGACTTTGGGACCCACAGTGGACGTCCAGAAAGGGCTGGTTTGGAAATGGCGGTGGGTAACAGGTCTTTGAGCACAGGCTGTGAAGCTGGTTTGAGAACCTTCTCTCCGTTTGTAGCTGTGCTCCCCGATATCCATCCACAGCTTTCAGAGGTTTAAGCTGTCGGCAAGGGGGCTAATTCCACAGAGCAGACAGGCGGGGCTCTGCCCCCTCTGCTCAGATCTCTTGCCATCATCCCGCTCTGGTGCAGGAGCCTCAGTTGGGAGAGTTAGACCACCCTTCTCATCCGCATGCTTCAGGACTTCGGCTCCACTCAATCTGTCTCATTCCTCTCTGGCAAAATCTTTTGACGTTGACGGGTACCATTGTGTGCTTTTTTTCAGACTATGAGAAATTGCACCATTTGAGGTAAGATTCCTACTTTGCGCTACTCTGAGGGGAGCAAACTGCACCACCTCGGTTTTGCTTATCTATTAAGTGGGCATGTTACTCAAAATACATACTCCAAGTTATATACATTTATAGTATTTGCAAATTAACAATGCAAGGTATTTTCCTTGAAACTTCAAGCCAGGCTGGAGAGGTGGCCCAGTGGTTAGCAGAGCTGAGTAATCTTGAGGTCTGGAGATCAGAGGCCAACTGTCACATAACTTACTGTGATCAAGTTGATCAATGTATGATCAAGACACTCTGTGCGTGTCTAACTCAGCTCCTATGGGACAGAACCTGGAGGAACACTGACAGTTTCCACACTTAGCCAATGCCTTCAAACTCACTTCCTCCATGAAATAAACATAAACATAATTTATAAACTAAGCCCCTTAAAGACCACTGAGCCTTTCCCTTGTTTAATTCCTGACAGAAGCCATGAGCCATGGAAAGCTAACTTCAGCATCCCTACCACAGTGTTTAAGACTTTTTCCCAATGGCTTCTTGTCTAGACTTTCTTTTTGGCCTGTGTGTGTGTGTGTGTGTGTGTGTGTGTGTGTGTGTGTGTGTGTGTGTGTGTGTGTTTGTGTGTGTGTGTGTGTGTGTTACAGGTGCCTTCCGTGTCTCTCATTTTCAACCGTGAGTCTGTAGTTATCGACACCATTGCAAAAAATGCTTCCTTGTCCTTTGCAGTCAATGGCAACAGGAATCGGAGTCTTCCTCAAGGTTTCTGGCTACAACCCGGGACACAAACATTGACGTGGCTTCAGGTAGCAGCACAGACTGCAGACAGTCCCCCTGGCCTTCGGTGGTAATACCACAGACATCAGTATGGCTCCTGACCACAGCTGGGCACGGACACCAGCATGACCCCTGGTGGCAGCACAGGCCTCACCATGGCCTCAGATGGCGGCACAGGCCACACACAGGTCGGACACTGGGAGGTTCACCAGGCTCCAGTGAGTGCATGGGCAACACAAATTGGACTTGGTTTTGTTCTGTTTTTTTCCTTTTTCTTTTTCTTTTGTCACAAGGGTAGGGCGTGGGCCTGAGAGGATTGGGAAATGAATGTGGCCAGGGTGCATTATGTGAAGCTTCCAAACAATCAATAGGAATATTATGTTTAAGACAAATCAAACTTAAGCCACTTCCATTTCTCATTCTCAGCTATTTTTAATGCTCTCTCATAGTGGGTCTGAACTCCAACTCAGAAGGGTGTTTTTGTGATCAATTGATAGGTTCGTTATTTTGTATTTTTTCCATTTGTTTGGTATTTTCTATTATTTTACCGTGCTGGACAAATCTGGGGCTCCAATGTGCTTGCCAAATACTCATCCACCAAGGCACAAGGGCCCCCAAGTTAGCAACATATTGGGAAATTGAGTGGTAGAGAGGACTCTGCTGGACCCAATGCTCTTGACCCAATGCTGCCAATGTTCCCTCTCACTCCTGATTGGTTATCGCTGGGACTTGGCATTGTTGGAAAGAACAGCAGCACTCAGGGAGTTTCCTAAGAGTAACAATCACTGTGGCTTCAGATCCATCTATGAGTGGTGGGTGGGGTCCTTGGAATTATTTGAGGGGTGTTTTGAAAGCCTCAAACATCCCCTTTTCCTCAACTGGATATTGACACATTCTCTACCCACTACTTTAGATAATAATTGTACCGTAGAAAAACAACAAGGCCATTTTTAAAAAGCTGTGCTTGCTACTCTGAATATGCAGAAAGCATCCACCATTTTAGTGTGAATGAGGTAGTTTCAGTCAGAAAGAGCTTGGGAGCCCAAGACCCCAGGGAGAAAATTAGTTTGAAAAGGGAGAGAGTATTCTGCAAGAGCAGAGGTCACAGAAAACAAGCCATTTGGACTCTCCAGTTTTGCCTAGGGCTAGTTTGTTCCGGTGGTTTCAGCCAGCCCTCTCTGGCCCTCTACTGAGTCTGCTGGATGAATAATGGATTTGGAAGAGTGTTTAGGAAGAAGCCAGAGAGTGACTGGGTGACCTGTGGTTGGTAGCAAGTTCCTCAGATGACTGCAGATGTCCATCCCTGCAGAGGGTCATCCTACAGGCCCTTTAACTTTCTGGATTTGAATTGGAAAAAGAGAGGAGCAAGATGGTCCTCTGTTCCCTCATCATCTTGGCCAATGACACAGGATTCAAGGCCTGGCTATAGCTCCAAGACAACCCTGACTCTTCGGTGCAGGTTGTCACCAGCCTACGAAGCATTTGTGATGCGCGGAGCCTCCAAGAGATAGGGGAGGAATTAAGAATCCAACTCCTTAGCTCCTTGGCTCCCAAGTAAAGGCTCAGATCCAGGACACCTTTATTTCTTAGTGGCGAGCTAGAAGCCTGGCATGATACGTGATTCTGGTATCTGGGGTTCCACCTCACCTGGTCCTAATGCATAGCTTGGGTCTGAAAGTGTTGGAAAAGACAGCAAAGCCTCCTGCAGCTACACAAGGAAGAATTCCTGCCTCAGTGGTATAATACAGACCTGGTCATGAGAAACAGCATGGAGAGCAAATTCAAGGGACTGTCCACAAATAATTGACCTACATTCTTCCAAACTGTCATCCCAATTGAATGCTCTGGCAGCTAGAACAGGCCAGGTCTCTGTAGAGACATCAGATGCTTGCTTCCTTTTGGGAAGATCCCAAGACTCCCTGTGTGACTGAAGTCCTAGATGGTGATGGAAAACAGAAGCAGACACCCTAGATAAGGCTCTACACCAGATAGGAAGGGTCTCTGCTCCCCATTTTCAGGGTATTGGGAGACGATTGTATGGCCAGATAACCTACACCTGCTTCATGAAATCAGTTAGCAGAGAGAAAGCGCTGAAATCCAGGACACACCCTTACATATTGACTTGTCACACTCAGCACAGCCTGTCTGGGGAAAGCTCCCCCTGACATGGCCGAAAGGGCACAAAGCTATGCCACCTGAAATGCTGGGCTATCGCTTGGGCCCAGTTTCTCACTAGTTTCAAACCCTTAACTACCCTTCTTTAGACCTCCAGTCAGCCAATGTTCTTCTAGGGCAAGATGCGCTCTGTGACCGTGGCTTTTGTTTTCTTCTTCGGTTCCATGAGGAGGAGGATTCTGTGGTCTCTTCTAACTTCGTATGGCTATATTAATAACATATAATACACTACAAAGATGTATGTGTGTTCAATGATAGTTGTTGGTTTGTGATGTCTTTTAAGGCCTGTAATTTAATATTGTTTGTAAAGTAATGAGGATGACTTCTGGGTGAGTCTGGGCATTTCATTCATTAATCACACTTAGAAATAAGACCACAATAAAGAGCCTTTATTTCCAGCACAGTTCTGATCAAGTTATATGCCCTCAGAGAAGAACGTATATCATATCTCTTCTACCCTGAAAAGGAGGGGCTATAAAGTGGGTGTCTCTGTATCCCAAATATCAGATTCTAATGGTGTTCCCTCCAAGTTCTTCACACATCTGGAAAGCATAATGTCATATTCTGTGCAACTGAGACTACCATTTTTTTTGGTTATATGAGGCAGATCGGTGGCTTTAAACTAATTTTTTGGTAATAGATCTGTTTGAAAATTAAGTAAAATCAATGGCTCCTTTTTTTCCAAAAGTGCACATACCACACATGTAAGAAATTGTATACAATGTAAGAGGATCCTTGAACTTCCAGAAATTCCTAAATTCTAGGTTGAGAATGCCTGCTGTGTAGTTAACAATACACGGAGAAAGACAGAACACAACTAGTTCTTTGCTCCAAGGTAGTTTGAAATGAAAAGACAAGATGTAACACAAACTCAATACATAACCACTCTAGAGCCCAAGGTGACATGAGGAAACTAGTTCTCCTGCTCTTGCAAATACAGCTTTTCACCGTTGGCATGGGGATCCAGGAGGCTCTTACCGAGCTTCTCTTGAGCATTCTGGGGGAGCCTGCTATCACCATGTTTTACATGATTTCAGAGGACTGGTCCCATTTCTCAAGGATACAGAAAGGGTGAATATAGAGACCTGGCTGTCTCTGTGCTCAGGGTAACCACCTGTCCTGTTGCCTGCTGAGCAGTTCTGCATGGGTGATGGCTGTAGGTTTGCTTCCTGACACACTGTTCTGTTTCCAATCCTCCATCACTTTAGAATTTCCAGAGAACTGTCAGAATTTGCAGGGTGGGGGAATCTCACTGCATGTTTTTGCGTTTTCTCTGTCCTCTGAGTGGAAACTTTTTTTTTTTTTTTTTTTTTTTTTTGCCATTGGCTAGCGCCGTATGGCTCTCTGTTGTTTTGATTCATACCTCCTCTCAGCTCCCCACACAATGTAGGGACTGTTTGCAAAGGCTCCTTTCCATCAGTTCGCCCAGCAGCATATGACATCTTGGGGATTTGCATTTTTTAATTTAATCATTAGCTTAGTGTTTGGGGGACATTAGTCATAGGAAGTTAGTCTCATTCAACCAGATGTATTTTTGAAAGTTACAGTTCTTTCTCTACCATAATGCTCCACTTGAGCATGCCTTCTCCCATTTCCAAAAACATCAACAATAACCCCCCCACCCCCAGAAAAATGTTCTGGAACTCAACAAATGAAGACATCAAAGCTATGAGGAATATTAATTCAGAAACTACATTTGAGACTTCCAGAGGATTTGAACCTGGCTACAGTCACAGAGAACTGGTCAGGAAATGGTTTAAACTTGATCTTCAAGAGCCTTTAAAAATGAAAAGCCCTTCTCTTGCCTACAGCTCTCTGGGGGGGGGACCCAAATCCAGTGCTTGATTTTCTTTCAAGACAAATGAGGTAGTTTGCTCCCCTGGTTTCTGGAACCCCCTTCGGATGCTTGGCCAGCTTTTGTGTTCTTGGACTTCATGCTTGGACAGGAGGCGCTGGGGAGCAAGGATGGATGTGAAGTTGAGGTGGACGAGAGCATGATTATTTCAAATACACAAAGGACATGAGTAAAATGTGAAGGCACAGAGGCAATGTTAGTGCTCATGGCCACCAGTCCTAAACAGGACAATTAAATTTAGTTTCTCTCTCTCTCCCTCCCTCCTCCCTCTCTCTCTCTCTCTCTCTCTCTCTCTCTCTCTCTCTCTCTCTCTCTCTCTCTCTCTCCCCTCTCTCTCTCTCTCCCTCTCCCTCTCCCCCCCCCTCTCTCTCTCTCTCTCTCCTCTCTCTCTCTCTCTCTCTCTCTCTCTCTCTCACACACACACACACACACACACAGAGTTTTCACACATAAGAATGAAAGAAAAGAAAGATTTATTGAACGTGGCCACATTGGGAGAAAGAACAAATAAAGAGGTTCATTGAGGTCCAAGTTCATCTTTGTTGTTTTAATTTGAGGTTTACGTTTACACAGAGGGCAAGAGGTGTGTATACCAAAGCAGTCCCAGTCGAGGTCACTGTGCCCATGTATTCTCTGGGCTCCAGTCTTTTATGCAAGATGGTCTGAAAAGTTGTCAGAACTGTCTGAAAGCGTGTCTTATACCTGGCATCATGGCCCCAGCCTTTTCCTTACTTAGGACTATGCTCCTGGGGAATTCTCAATCCCCTGGGGTCCATACTGATAGTCTCAGAGCCAAAGTGAGGGGCACAAGTGTTTCTATTTAGAATATCTTTTCTCTTGCCAGGATAATTATAGAAGCAGGCATAAGACAAATATTCTAGCCATAAATATGCATCTACCTGAGTGCAAGCAGATGTTCAGAGTTGTTGAGCCTGGATGGGGAAGAGTAGGTCTAGGAGGAAGAACTTCTTGCCATAATAGGCTGTATTTTATGGGTTGTCTAGAGCCTTTGAAAACCTGTGCGTTTGGGGGTTTTCAAGATTATGATAGCTTTAGAACTGTGAATTGGGTAGTGGTTATCAGGACAATATGCTCAGAAGAGTTTCTTCTGGGTGCTTCCTCATGAGCAAAAGCCAATGACTTTATTCATAATAAAGAAACTGTCAGGGTTACAGTTTAAGCACACTTGCTACTCCTTCATGGACCAGAGTGAAGTTCTAAACATTTTATTTTAAAGAAAATGTTATGCTCAGAACATTGCCAAAGATCACTTTCCCGTATTCCACTTGAGCTGCGGGGCTCTACTCATTCTAAGCACAAAGCCTTGCCAGCCTTGTCTTACAAAGTCTGTGCTCTGGCGTCCGAAGGCAGGATACCTGTCTGTGGTATTATCCAGTGACGGTGCCTTCACTGTCTCAGGAGGACCTTGCAGGGCTGGAGAGATAGCTCAGTGGTTAAAAGCAGCTACTACTCCTGCAGAGGGCCTGAGTTGGATCTTCCCAAACCCCACAACGGACAGACAGCTCATAACCGACTGTAGCTCTAGTTCCATGGAACCCAATACCCTCTTTCGGACTCTTCAGGCATTAACTGACACTCATATCGCATCATTAAAAATAAACAAAATTGATTCTTCTCATCTTGCACCTCTTCTTCTGCCACCCCCTATGACCCACTTGTCCTTCCATTTTCTCCTCTCTCTATGTGATATTATTTTAAAAATATTATCATTCTTATTATTTTATGTGTTGGAGGTGTAGGGACTTGTGTGCCACAGTGTATGGGTGGAGGTCAGAAAACAACTCTATTTAATCACAAGGATCTGGGATTCAAACTCAAGCTTATAGAGCAAATGCCTTTACCTACTGAACCATATCCTAAGTCCTTTACTTGTATTATTTTTAAACGTAATTATTTTTTCTTAACTTCCTCATCCAGCAGGAAAAAAATATTCTTGACTCATTTATGGATCATAAGGCGTAACTTCCGCTTACAGCCTGTTCATATTCCACACTTAACTCTGAAAACCTCACAAGGACTTGTGTCCACCACTCTTTTCTGTGTTTTCATTTCACACATCGCAGACCTCTCTTAATGTAGTCACAATTCATAAAACATCCATAACTTTCCAGGAAGTTACATCTTAGAGGAGTATAGATACCAACTGTCTTCATATCAGCCATTACAAAGGAAGAGAGACAGAGAGAGAGAATATCATAATATGACTAAATAGTGTTACCATCAAACTTCTATACTGTCTTCTTTCTACCTCAATGAATTACCAAAACTTGTAATACCCAATGGAGGGCTTTCTCCCTATAATATAATGCTATTGATTTTAGCCAAGCTAGAGGATGAAATTAACCAAAAATTCAAAGAATCTGACAATCAACATTGTATCCTCATTCTACAAACTCCCTGCTCTCTATCCAACCAGCTGCTGAAGTTCTCAGTGTATAAATCTCCACGGATATTATAAATATGAGAACAAATGTGTACACTTTCCTCTTCTCTTTACGGTCACGTATGTGGTACTGTTTTGGTTTTAGTTTTTTCTTAGTTATACTTGTACCACGGATGAACCCACTTCAGTACACCTAACATTCTCACTCCTCTAAATATGATTCCATTCCATTAAAAGGTGTATGTGAATTCATTCAAGTAGCCCACTAATGACGGTTATTTTCAATGTTTTATTATAATAAACTGTGCGATAATGATTATGTTTATAGCTATGCCATTGTGCATATGTGTTAGTATAGTCACAAGATAAATTCCTAAAAGTATGGTAGATGGGTCAAATTGTGCATTATTTACTGTTTAATAGATGTTGTTGGATCGCTCTCCACAGAGTTCACACCAATTTACACTCCCTCCAGCAGTGTGCAAGAATGCCTCCGCCTTCAGGCTTGCTGTCCCAGCATGCTCTTCACCTCTTTCCTCTCTGCTCATGGGATAGATGGGGTAAGCTTTCTCATTGTCATGGAAATTTGCATTTCCCCAGAGAGAACTGAAGCCACTGAAGAAGACTTCACACATTTATCTCTTTCATACTTACGCTTATCTTCCTACCTGTGTCATTGAAAATGGCCTTTTCAGTGGAAATGGGTCCCCTCACCTGTGTTCTGTGACTCAGTTTTCTGTCTCCTTCATGCTTTGAGTTCAGCCCTTCCCTCCACCCGGATCCTATAATTTCTACCATTTGTATCTGATATTCTCTTTTAAAGAGAACTTGTTTTAATTCTGGTGATTTAGACATCAGCTATAGGCAATGACTCCCAAATATTTATCTCTAGTTACCACTTCTTTTGTGAGTTCTAGGCCTGCACGTCCAACTGTCGACTGTCTACATCTTCTGTTGGATCTCTCACTTGCATTTTAAATTTAAGATGTCTAGAACTAAAATCTCCCTTTCCTCCACACCCACGTCTTCCGTGCCTCTAGTGTTTCCCCTCTGTAACTGGCACCTTCTGCCACAAGTCTGTAGGTGCTGCTAACTGAGGCTTTATCCTGGAGAGCCCCACAGCTACAGGCCCCTGTCAAATATTTTCACTCTTCCGCTCTCGACACACATCTCAATGTCCACTATGTTTTCTTATTTTGAAAGACCTGCTTTTATCAAAGCCATACCACCTCTACCCTTCCCTGGATAACTACAGTGGCTTGTAGCTTATGTCGTTATAGCTTGTGTCCTGTGCTCTTACTGGATCTTTGGTCTATTTGCATGAGGAGGCAGCCAGAGATCCTAAGATGCGTACTAGGTGATGGTACTATTTTGTAAAACATTCATGGGCTATCATCCTTCCAATGGAATCTAAACTAATATCCTGATGGAGCAACTACTGTTGTCCTTCCTAATATTCCTCCCTTTTCCAAGCAGCAAGCGCTGCCTTGTGCTAGATTCTATTTCCTTCCTTGTAAACAGACACAGCTGTTTAACACATATGACTAAAGATCTATACATGGGAAAAAGTTTTCGGAGAGTTCTGGAAGGAGCTTCAAGGTAGTTGATTTGGGAATGCTTTGGCCTGTCTTTCCTTCTCCCCCCTTAAAGACTTGCAATGATGCTATACTGAGGACTTGCTCTCCATTGTTCTTCTATAATTCATGTAGGACCTGTCACAGGCTGGGTGACAATGGAGAAAGATGAAAGAAAGCTTAGTCCTGCAGACCAGAAAGCTACACTTCTGATGCTGGGATGCCCCTCTTTGGATTTTTTTTTACAGGAGTGAGAAATATCCTTCTGTTTTCTCCAAGTCTCTCTTGTGGAACTCTTCGATTATCAGATGCTGAACTTAATGTTTGTTGATGTGTATGTCTCGCACAGTCCTGCCCCCTCATTGACCTTAGGTCCTGTGGACCTCCCGTAGGGTCACCTCCACTCACTGGTATTCTGTTAGCTTCTTGATGTCTTTGCCACTTCGGGCCGTCCACTCATCTTTGTCTGGCTGAATGCCTTTCTGTACCTCCCTTCTTCACCCCCGCTATCTGTCAGGTCTGAATTTAAGTGTCTTTTCCTGGGAGGGGCATGCTCAGCTTCTCTCCTACGCACCTAGTTTCCTGTTTCTCTCTCAAAACTCTGATCTTTTTTCTTTCACAATCCCAGTTGCAGTTGGAATTGACGTTGAATTGGGAGGTTTTGTTTTTGTGTCCGTCTACCACTGTAAACTCAAGTCTATTTGCTCATTACTTATCCCCAGCACGTAGCTCTAGGCTAAGGATATACTAAAAGGTACTGAGAAAGATGGTTCCAACAGTGGGATGAAGAGTCCGAGTCCACGTTTTAGTGCTGTATCTCAGCAGCCATGTGGCTTCGGCCGGTTCAGCTACCTCTCCAGCCCTTATTTTACAGAGATTCAAATGTGGTTGACAGTGGAACAGTCCTGAGGGTATTGTGGTGAAGATTAAATAACCAAATAAAACTAAAGAATTTAACAGAGTGACCTTCACAAATGAAACACTCAGTACACATCAGCCATTATTAATGAGTGACTTAAAGAATCAATGGAAACCCAAGGTCATTTCTGACATTAAGTTATCTAACCCAGGACAGAGACCAATGCTGGGGCCTTCATCAGCGGAGGTCACAATTCTTCAGCCAAAAGAGTATGTGAGAGACATCAGGCTGTCCAGGGTCCTTGGGATATCCACCTTGGATGTTTTGTTGGAGCAGTTTGAATCTATCACCCCAGCAAGGCCCTACCTGACCTTTCTTCACTTGTTGTGTTCTTCTTGCCTCAGCTCCTAGCAATCCTATGCAGAGTTGGCCCTGCCATCCTAGGAGCACATGTCTATCACTAATGATAAGAGTTCTTTTTGAGGTTTTAGTCTTTCCTATCAAAGGTGAAGAGAGGTGGAGGGTGTGGAGAGCATTTGGTTAGCTTTCAGTCTCCAGCCTGGTCCTTACCTAGTTATAGCAAATCCTTGCAAGTTCAGAGAAGCCATTTCTGAGACTGCTTTGTTTCTACTAAGGGAAACTCCAAGAAAAAAAAAAAAAGGCCTGGAAAGGTTTCAGTCATTCCCCAGATAGGCTCTTTCCTATTTAGAAGACATTCTTAAGTCCTTCATTTAATAAGAATTGAGCTGGACACACACACACACACACACACACACACACACACACACACACACACACACACACACTAGCAATAACAACGCGCTCTGGATTTGCTGAAATCCTGGCTTGAACATTCAAGAGAATACTTGAATAATACTTACCTGCCTCACTGGGGTATTGTTAACGATTAATTAGTTAATATTTGTAAAGTAGTTTGCAGATGTAGAGTGCTTGTTTGAGTGCTAAGCATTATTATTATCAAGCAGAAGTTCTATGCTTTGACTGAAAATATTTTTTTTTGTAATCATACATTTAATTATAAATAAATCAAGATTCCGTCCAAGAGTATTTGCTGTTAGGGTCACTTCCTGCTCATTATCATCAGTCTAATCTCTTTTATTCTCCTTTGGGTTACAAAAACCATCTCTTCTTGAGAACGCTCATCTTTGAGATGATTTTAGGACTCTCCTGGTGTATATGAAGGCTAGTTCTTCCAGGGAGTGCTTGTTTCTTAGGAAAGGAACCACACATGCTGTTGTTCAACAAGATCCCCACTCCTTATTTAGTGGCTAAAACTGCCTCTGAAGAGTTCCTATCTTATATAGGTCTAAAAAGATTTTAAAAATAATAATCAAACAAACCACATGCAGAGCAGGACCTTGTGAAACAGATCAACAGTGGGAATAAAGTTAGAGCGGTGGGTGGGAGGGCGTGGCTTCACCGCCTTACTCAGTCTTTAATCTGTTCTTCAGGAGAGTGGGATGAGGTGGGGGTGTGAGGCTGAGGAAAGAGGTGGTAGCTGCACAGTGAGTCACTGTCCAGTGGAAGATCAGCTCTAATGAAGTAGTAAACTGTCCAAGTTCACAGCAGCCTGCCAAGTGGAGGTCTTTCTTCTGGTGCCTTAGGCAATTCCACAGGAGTCACACTGGATCCTTAATGAACTTAGCAGACTGTAAATCAACAAGGGACATGGCACTAGGAAAGAGAGGTGCTGAATGTGAAGAGTGTCAGAGGAGGAGAGCTGTGGCTGCTCCTCACTGACAGCACACTGGACCTGGAATAGAATGTAGCCCCATCACGCTCTTAGGTTCCTTCCTAGGTGTGCTTAGACAGGAGATGTTTTCAACAGGAACTGAAACTCTCTAGATATTGGATCAGCATTGGACCTGGATTATGTGTGTAATATGCAGTTTCTAGGTAGGTGAGAACAATCAAGCTGAAGCACTGTCATTGTAAGGAAATAAAAAGTCAAAATGCTGACTGTGCATATTATAGTATTTAATTAGAAGAAGATAATGGTGTATGAATGAGCCACAAATCAGATTTAAAAAATAGCAGCATTTTCTCATATTTAACACATATTTGGGTTGTGGTTGTGTGACAATTAATCAGAACAGTTCTATGATGTCTCCAAATATAAAATCAAGAGTGTAATTAAAAAAATACTTCCGGGAAGAAGCAATATTAATGTCAACGTTGAAGAGAACTAATCACAGACATAGTTCCACACATCATCATGCCTATGTAATGAGTATCTCCTTTTCCCTTTCTTTCCTTACTTTAAAATGAAAGAAAGAAAATTATCAGAATTTTCCTAGCTCAAAGCGTGTAATTTAAGTGTACAATGTGTCTTTTATTAAAATAAAAAAGGAGGGTGGTGTACCCATTTTAGGAATCAAGAGTCCATATTTATTCATTTGTTTGTTTTAATAGAGACTCATAAAGGATAGTCAGTAATTCCCTGGACTGGCTTTAGCTGGTTTGGTTTCACCATTGAGCAGTTGTGGGAGTGGCCCTCTAAACCTCTTTAGTGATACAGAAGTTACAGTTTATTCTATTCCTAAGTAGAGTAGGGACTATTGTTATTCAATTCAAACATTTTTGCAGCCATCCAAACATGTCTACAGAGTCTGAACTGGACAGCCTCTGGCCCTAGGAAGAAACAAGGATGTAGACAAGGATCTTGCCTTATGCTCATTGGCAGGCTTGACTTGAACTTCAGACCCCAGTGGGGGAGATGCTCATGCTTTCTGCTGTTTGATCATCAAGTATATTGTGATGTAGTCAGCTCGTCTACACTAAGAAAGTTCTCAGGGATTCCTTTACAGATCCCCATTCTTCTAAAGGAGTACTTGAATTCTATGAACTCGAATATATTCAGTGGTAGAATATTGAGGATTATTTGACATTTTAGGACCCTGGGGTGGGGTAAGACCTGAGGCAACAGAACCCGTGGATAGCCACCATCCACCTATTGTTGAGTCCTAGTCAGAATAAGCTGGGGACTCTTTAAATAAAAACCTTGTATTTCTCACCCTTTGCTGTTCCAGTTTTACCTCAGACCTTTTCTTGGATGGAGGACAAAGAGCTTGTTATTTCAGCAACATAGAAGAGTTTCAGTTTGTAGCACACATAGAAATATATAGGTCGTTAATGCCAAGAAAACAAGAATCTACCTCCTACTGTGCCTGAATAAACCTGGTGGGAAAAGTAGCCAAAGTGGGGCTGGCAGGCAAGTTATCCAAGCAGACTGCTCATCTGAATTGGCATCCAAGCCCTGCATGCACAGGTTTAAGAACGTTCTGGTAAAATGGTGTGGTCAAGCCTGAAAGTCAACATGACTGTGCCAACACGAAGATGAGGAGCGTAGATGAGACAGAAGTAGGTGGAGCTATGGTTCAAGAAAGGTCATGGTCTCAAAGACTTTAAGATTTAGTGACTATGGAAAATAGTGTCCCAAAATTTTGCCTACTTCTCACTGAAAGAATAGTGACGGAGCACTCTCCATGTGTAGCAGGAAGTAGGATGATGAGACTCACTCAACTGGGGAACACTGTTTTTAAAACCCTTGTGTCCTGACAAGTAGCATCCCTAACATTGGCTAATACAATTGCTGCCATCTTGGATCTATTAACATGGATTCCCATGAAAAATGTGAAGGCACAGAGGTAGCTGAACTTCTGGTTGTGAGGGATCCTTGGGGATAGGGTGTGGTAGAGTTGGGCTTTCCATGTGACCAAGTCAGAGTGTAGTGAATAGGAACTTTGCCCACCACCATGCATTCCAAGTGATGTCTCTTGAATCCCTCATTCCAGATGATGCCCAGGTCTTAACTCTTTTTTTTTTTTTTTTTTCATGGACACTGTTGTAGGTTGATGTTAACATGCAGGTGAGGGTGGTACCAGTTAGGTCAAGGCCATGATTGGACAGTAAAAAAATTAGGTGTGAGACAAATTTTTGTAAGGCCAGAGAGAAAGAAAAAGGAAGAGGATCAATATGGAGACAGAGAAAGAGGACCCAGATCCAGGTGATCTTGAATTGCCAAGGGATTAGGGATGGATTCTGTAGGCAAATTTATCTTATCTAGATGGACGGTTTATATCCTTATCAATTGGTTACAGGTTTATTGTGTGGATGTATTGTGGATTGATTTGGCTTACAGTTTATTGAGTCTTTATTTTAACAGGTTGTTGGGAGTTTATACCATAACTATTAGGGGGTGGATGTTGGGAATGTAAATAGAACAGCGGCAGAGAGTTATGGGAAGGTAGCTGTGCCTGAGACCGGGGAGTGGATGTTAGAAATGTGAACAGAGTTCACAGTAAGAGAGCTGCCAGATAGGTGGTCTCTGTATGAAACTGGCATGGCAGTGACCGGCCTGGGTCAGAGAGAACTTTGGGGGCAGTGGGGAGCCGCTGAGATAAATTAGCACTAGTTCCAATAACCTGTAGGAGCCGGAACTAGGGAGAGCGTGACCATGGGTGCAGGAACTGTTTCCACCCTTTTTTATTTTTATCGAAACACACTGCCACACATTCTTTCTCCTTTCTAGTTTAACTACATCATCTACTATTTAGATAAAAACAGGCACAGCAAGAGCATGGAGTAAACTGAAGCCCCTCGAAGAGAACTTTGCAGCTCACCTAATAGACATTCAATACCATTTACTTTCTACCGCACCAGGTATCGTATTCTTATCACAGCATTTCAACGTTGCGGATAGCACTTCATTGGAAGACTTGGTTTACAGCTCCCGTTCACACTTAGGCTGTAAGCACAGTGATCCTAAAGAAAGTGCTCACAAAGGTTTTCTTTAGGCTTAGCTGTGCTACATTCCTAGCACACAGCTGACTCAAAGTGAACATGTAGAATGAAGAAGTGAGGACCTGACCTTGGAAAAGGCTGGACTATTCCCTGCAGAGTTACGGTTCCCCAGAGTGAAGTATGAATGCACTATCTAGCTAATGTATTTTAGGATATTTTTGATAGGTTGATCTAATTTTCTATACTTTTTCTTAATGGAATTAAAACATTTTCAGAATTATGTGGCTTTGGTTTTTAAGACAGCAATTCCTAAAATATAGCTTGAGTCTTTCCAGAAACCTAAATTAACCTCCCTGCCTCCCTGTCTGAGGTTATGCATGCTGATCCAGCTCCAAAATCAACTGGCAACTATTATTTACCCTAAAATTAAAAAGCAGGAAAGCAACCCCTCATCTTGCAAAGAGACATTCATGAAAAGTTTTCGACTTGTTATGCTGGCTTTGGTCTGCGTGACTCATATTTATAATGGTCATAAAATATCTCTTACTCGCTTTAAGCAGATTTATCATTAATATTGTACCAGCGGCTATAATTGCTAAGGTTACTACTTCAATAACTTTAAACGAGCTTGAAATACTATTAGAAGAAAATAACGTACCTCCGCATATGCATGACTGTCAAAATAGCTCATTTATCACCTAAAAATTTAGGTCACACCAGGACCCACACAATGGGCACGAGTCAGGGAAGTAACTTTTACCTTAACCTATGGTGAGTCGTGAATAAGCATCACTCTTGGATGGAATTAACCTCTTTGATTTTTGGTGTATCTAGACCCATTTCCACCATGCCCTTATACTGAAAGCTAGAAGCATAATAACAACAACATATGCTGATACTGAGTGTGTGATGCAAAACCATCTAGTAATGTTCCTGCTAAATTTGAAAGCGTTTGGGAAGGCAGGAATTATACAGGGAACATAGCCTTAGCAGAGCTACCTAATGCTGGCCGAGATCCCTGTTGTGATAGACAGAATGACCTAAACGTGCTACCACTGTCTTCAGTTAGATGACTCCGTCAAAGTTTGCTACCTAGAAGGAACTGTATACCAACCCTTCATTTGGAAACCCTTCTCCTTTCTTATGTTGACTAGGTAAATTTGTTTAAGCCTTAATGAGCCTAGAGCTCAAGGACATCAAGGTTCCCCTGAGCATCTGGGTTACGGCAGGTACTGGGTTAGGTCTGGTGGATTTTTAAGAGGAGACTGGGTTTTTCTTTCAAACAGTGCAGGCATGCCTCTGGCTTCCAAGCAACTGTGCATGTAAATGACCAAGGGCATCTGTCTCCCAGGTGGGAAGAGTCATCACACATCTGGAATAATTTTTTCTTCAGACAATTGAAAAGTGACGTAAGGACCCAACTCTCCAGTGATTGACAAACATTTTCTTTTTGATGTAGATGTTTTGATCTTGAATACACATGACCATCAGGGCTGGGTTGCTCACTGAATGATTTTTGATTGGTTTAAATGTGCAGGTTATGTGTCATTGTCCCCATTCCACATATGAGGTACCCGAGGTTCTGAGAGTGGATCAGACACCCATCCATGGAAACTATAGTAAATTAGCGCAAACTGGGTATCTTAAAGCAACTGAAATTGATTTTCTTTCACAGTTGTAGAGACAAATAGTCCAGACTCAAGCTGTTGGCAAGGTTGTGCTCTCAGTGGAGATTGAGGGGAGGCTTTGTTCCTTTACCTCTTCCTGTTTCAGGCTGCTTCAGGCAGGCCTTGTCCTGTGGCTGTATCATTCTAGCTTCTGCCTCTGTGGCCATCCTACCCTCCACCCCCCATCTCTCACAGTTTTCTTTGGTGTGATTATTTTACAAGGCGATAGGGAACTGTGTTTACGGAGCCCCTGGGATAACCCAGGATTTTCTTCTTATTGTGAGATGGTTAACATTATCACATGTGTTAAGACCTTCTTTTAAATAAAGCAAAGTTCGTGGACTTGACAAGATAGTTTTGTGGAGACACCATTTTTTAGTTCTTCACAGAGATTACATAAGCCTTTGTGCAAGCTATACAATTGGTAGTCTGAACATTGCCAAGTGTGGTTTGAACTTCTGTTCTTTTATACCTCCAAGGTTAACTCTTGAAATATGCACACATGCAAATGCTGGTGAAATTTTCAGTTTTGTTATACGGTAGATTCAACCTTGAACTCTAGCTTTAAGAAACAGGCCAGAAATGTGCTGTGGTTTGAAGACACATTGCCTGCCACGAGTGAACACTTGGTTCCTAGGAGGGAGTGGTATGTTGAAAGGCATTGGGAACTTGGGGAGGTGAGGCCTCACTGAGGGTCATTGTGGGCATGTCCTTGGAGGCAATGCCTTGTCCCCATCTGATCTCTTTTCTGTTTCCTGTCCATTGTGATCTGAATAGATTCTAGTACATGTTCCCTTCTGTATGATTTTTCAGGATAGAGCCAAGATGAACAGAGCCAAGAAATGTAAACTGAGACCATGCACCCAAATTAATCTCCTCTTATAAGGTTTTTTATGACAGCTTCATGGATGGGAGTATTCTAGCACAGTCTTAATTCAACAAGTATCCCTGAGTGCTCAACGTGTTCTCTGGTAGAGAAACTCAGTGTTGAGAAAAATCGAGACTACCCCATCTTTCCAAGCAAAACACGGAGTTTTTAAATGAATACTAATACTTATTGCACATGAAGAATGAATAGTCTCCAACTAAAAGAAATGTGATACAGAACATGGAATGATGCTTCAGACTGGTGCAGAGAGATTTATCTAAGAAGATACACCAGCCACAGTTTGAATGCTGCTAAAATCGAGCAGGGAAGAAAGACAGCAGCAGCAGGAGGAGGACAGCAGCAGAAGAAAACAGCAGGTTAAGATGGAGGTCTAAAAGAACAGAACTTCAAACCGCACTTGGCAATGTTCAGGCTACCAATTGTACAGCTTGGACAAAGACTTATGTAATCTCAGAGGAATGAGGACCACAGCAGGGGAAGGAGGACCACAGTAAGGGAATGAGGACTAGAGCAGAGGTAGGAAGACAGGAGGAGGAGGAAGAGGAGAACAAGGAGGAGGAGGAGGAGGAGGAGGAGGAGGAGGAGACAGCAGCATGGAAAGGAGGACAACAGCAGGGGAAGGAGGACCACAGTAAGGGAATGAGGACCAGAGCAGAGGTAGGAAGACAGAAGGAGGAAGGAGAGGAGGAGGAGGAGAAGGAGGAGGAGGAGGAGACAGTAGTATGGGAAGGAGGACAACAGCAGGGGAAGGAGGGCCATAACAGAGGAGGGAGGATCACAGCAAGGAAAGGAGAATGGCAGCAGAGGAAAACATTACATGAGAGGGAATAGCATATACAAAAGTTTGGAGTCAGGTGACTGTCAATCTTTGAGAAACCAGAGGGAGACCCAGAATGAGGCACTATGGATTTTGTTCCTAGACATAATTCATGGGCACAGGGTAAGGCACAGGAATTTTGTGCTGCAGAAAACTCTCGAGAGTATAGAATGTGTTTCCTGCATTTCTCTGGCCTCTGGCTGAGCATGGTGTGTCTGACATCATAGACAGGTTGATGCTAGCTTTTCAATTGACTTGACTGAATAGAGGAGTGATCGATTCAGCCCTGACCTTGCCTACACAGGTCTGTGACAAAGCAGGTAAACTATTCTTTGTCTAGTTTGCTAGGCACTTCCCCTCTACCCAAGTGAGCATGCTGTTATGAAAGCTATTATGGTTATGTGTTCTAGCTGAAAGATGATTGAATGTGAGCGAAATGTGGGTGGGGAAGCCAGGAATTAAACCCCTTTATATTTAGTGTGGGAAGGCCATTGCTATGAGAAGGAAGTCTAGAATAGGGAGCCTCACACACCTGTCACCTCTGCTCAGCAAACCCAGGTGCTCACATTTCTATGTGTATCTTCCAGCAAATGCAGTGGGACCACATCCTTTCAGTTCCTCTGATGAGTGTGTTTTCTGCAGGGCATTACTTGTCTAATGCTCCACTCCCAGGTCACAGACTCATAAAAGAGCTAACTTGGGGTCTTAAGGAAAGGGATAGACTATAAGGAAGAATTTGTCACACTCTACCTAATAGACCTAACTTGGCAAACTCATCTCATGCAGATCAGGTTTTCTCCTGATAGAGCAGAGGCATGTGAGGTACATTTAAAAAAATAACTAATTTAGTTTCTTTATTTGAGGAACTAGCAGGGACAGATATTTATTTCTATACAAAGCCCACTTCAAAGGCTGAAGTCTTAGAGACTGCCCTGGGATTTGCTAGTGAAGAGTTCTCCTCTGGGTGCAGCCTGACAGGCTGTTTCAGCCACAAACACTGCAGACAGAAAAGTCCAGTCAGGGGAGGAGGTTGAGGATGGGGCCCCTCAGAGGCCTGCATCTGCAGCTGCCAGTATTTCAGGCAGAAATCCACCAGAAATTAGGGAAAAGCTGTGTCATGGGTTCTCAAACCACATGTGCCCATGTCATTTCAGACACTGGTGTGGCTTCCTCACTTTCCTGTGGTAGCTGCCTTAGGCAGCCTATGACCCTGGCACTTCTGAGACACCTCTCCTCTAGAAGTTATCTCTGTTTGATTTCTTGTTATTCCTTTGGTCTTGAAGAAGTGCTCTCTCTGTGTGAAGTGCTTAAAATGGACAGTGACTCAGGAGAGTTCTAGAGCTGACCCAGGAAAGTTTTATAGGTCATTCAGGGGAGAGTTCTAGAGCTGACCCAGGAGAATTGTAGAGCTGACTCGGAGAGTTTTAGAGTTTTAGAGTCTAGAATTCGGAAGAATTCTAGAATGATGGAGCAGTTTCTAAAGCTCCGCTTGGTAATTCACCAGCCATAACTGCACAAACGAGAGTTTGACAGCTTGATTTGAGACACTTTGAGACACTCACACATCACAAAGACACTAAGGGTGACTAACCTACCTTAGTTCAGGAAAAGGGTTTGGAGGGAAGACTGGTAGCCTCCTTTACCTGTTGCATATGTGGCCCCTGCTTATTATTCTTACATCAAGGGTTGGCCCTACAGCAAACACAGGCCCACCAGGTCTTCTCCACAGGCCTGCGCCATCCCCCTTTGTGTCAGGGTAGACGATGCTGGAGAGACTTACAGGAACCTTCCTTTCATCTGCTTCTTTAGACGTTGTTTTCAAAGACAAGACCACCCCAGAACTTGACTTCTTCCAAAGAGCAGTTGGTGGCTCTCTGCTAAGCCCGAGGGTAGACTGAAAAGTGGCTTCTTCTCTTCGCTAATACAGGTATTAAGCCGACTTAATATTCACTCACTCTCGAAACTCCCACTTCACAGGAACAGTTCTTTAACATGAGCCAAAGCGTTTCTCCCTAATTCAGCACAATTGTGCCTGGTTTATATCCATTGATGTTAAATCATTTCCCTGTTTAATATCAATTGGAAATGGCTGATTTCCTACCCCAAACAGTACTTAATGTCAATTATGGCGGGCAGGGCAGAGCTGTTTTTCAATTAACGACAGCACTCCATTTTGTTTGCTGGAGAACGGTGCAAGATACCAGCACACCCACATAGCCACCTCAAGAAACGGTGACAGGACAACTGGAGATTGACTGCGATCCCTCCTCATTTCACCCCTGACCTTCTGATTAAAAGGGTGGCAGTGGTGTAGGGAGAATATCTGCCTTTTTCATTTTTCCTGTTTACCATTCATGGTTAAATGAGAACCTACATTTTCATGAGAGAAACTTTCGGTACAGTGGTGCCCACCACTTGCTGGGACTAAGTATTGTCAGGGCAGAGTTCACAGAAACGACAAGAGGGATTTAGACTCAAAAGAGTGGATGCCACTTCTGGGGCTCCTCTAGTTATGTGGAAATAGATAAAGAGATGAGAGTTTGAAGTTCTTATTTATCCTTTAGAATCTGAGACAACATTCATAACTATTAATCAATCTTCTTTTGTTATATATTTATGAGTTTAGGATCTACTTTCAAGATTAAATTGGAAGAGGTATAATTATGGAGACCCACACCAAGACGGTAGGATTTGACAGGCCCTTGACAGCTTTTTGAACCCGTGTACCATTGGTTGGAGAATAGTAGCAGATAAAATATGTATAATAGTTGCTGGTCTAGACAAGGAAAGAGAGATCGGCCATTTGCGTTAGGCAGTGTTTGTGAGCATTAGTCCAGCCATCATTATGGTATCTCCTAATGTCACAAAGGTAAACACTTTCTCCAGTTCAAACTAGCTAAAGGTGAGTGCCCAGAGTGCCCAGAGCCAGACCCTTGAACCGTTTTTTAGTTCATACGTTTGACACTGAAGATTCCCTTGTATCCAGTCAGAAGCAACCCCTACTAGTGGGGAGCTCTGGGCAAAGAATAGGTTTATGAGGGATTAAGGTTTCTAGAAATGGTTACTCTGTGCCCGACTGCAGACAGACTTTAGAGTCTCGCAGAGGAAATTCCAGCTTCTGAGACCTGACCCTGAGCCCTGCTGGCAGTCCTTATCATGCCAGGTAGTGATTATTCTGGAGGCTTTGCTAAATGAAACAGGTATTAGATCGGACCTGGGGCTGGCACATCATTGTGCCCATCTTATCCATCTCGGGGAAGCTGGTCTCAGTCCCTGTGCTGAAATTTCGTAAAGTTGGATCCAATTGCCCCTTGTTCCTTGAAGCCCTCACCTCCAGGAGAACCCAGTAGGACAGCTAATTAAGAGGAATCAGGCGGCAGATGAGGACTGACTCTTTTTTCTCACAGAAGGGATTTAAACCTTTGGAAGGTACACAAATGTAGTCCTATTACTCAAGTTAATTTACAATCCCTCCCTTGGTCTACCGCAAGGAATTTATGGACCTGAAGGAACTGGAGGTCCCTTAGCAAAGTAAACAGACTGTAACTCAGGTTGCAGACTTCCAAGGGTCCTCTGTCAGCAGGTTTTATTTTCACACCAGAGGTGAAGAGATAATTTGAGGAGCGGCACTCTGTTTCATTGAGAGGAGCCCAAAGGCTACACACAGGATGCGGCAGGAGAGGAGGTGGCTGGCTGTGGATTATATGATGCAACTGTCCTCATCCTCACGACAATGGTGCTAATCAGAGCCTGCCTTTGCTGGGCTGATGTCATGTGTCAGAAGATCTCCAGAATGCTTGGAAACAGGGGGCTTTATTGGTCTCCATTTTACAGCTAAAGAAACTGAGGTTTTTAATAATGTGTTTGCTCTTTCTTAAAAAAAAGAAAAAAAAGATGCAACCCAGAGTTCTGAGCAGGAACTCTGCGGTGGCGTTTGTGACACTAGCTCTCCACTTTACCTTCATCTGTTTGCCCTTTTCAAAACAGACAAGCACTAGGCTGGAAGTCGGGGCCTGTGGCTGTGGGATCTTGTGCCAACCCCTGCCTTCTGCCCGACATCAGCTTCCTCATTTGTAAAATATGTGGGCAACATAGGTAGCTGGTGTCTAGACCTTTGCTTCTCAATTCAAATGGCTTCCTGAGTCTTTGAATCACATCTGTCAATTCTCCATCCTTACTCATGGGACAGCAATGGCTCTCCCTCTACTGTGCACGGTACAGAAAAGATAGAAAGTTTTTTTTTTAATGTTCTGTAAACCAGATGACCTTGATGTGATAGACTACGGGATCTGGTGACACCGCACACTCAGTACTATTCAACACTCTGGCTGAAAGGGAGGAAGGAATGGATTTATTGACTTGCGACTTTGACTCGAGCCTGTGTATCAGGGCTGTTATTATGTGGAATGATTAGGCTGCAGTGGCAGAGACAAGTTAAACTAGAACAACAAAAGGCCTCCTTAACCTTTGCCTGGCCACAAGGCCATCCATAATGACTTCCTGGTTTGGAAAGCCCAGACCCTCCTGCAGCACTCAGGACTTGTGCTGTTCTACCAAAAGAGGAGGGAAGGGGAGGATGGATGGGTGGGGGAGGGGAGGAAGTGTACTCCACGTCTGCATAGTCCTCTTTAGAAGTCTGAGTTCAGATCGGTGTCAAAAAAAAAAAAAAAAAAAAATAGAACCCAGCAATGGCGGGAGATCATCATCATTTTCTTTGGCCGGAAAAAGAAATTTGAAACCAGATACAATGGTTGCTAGCTGAGAAAACTTCCAACTATTTGTTATCCACTAGGGCAAATTATGCTGTTTCTGAAAGATATTTTCCCTCTTGAAGAAAGCATGTGTCTTCTACTAATGTGAAAAGAACTGGACATGTGGAGCTTACAGACACACACACACACACACACACACACTCACTCACTCACACTCACACTGTATCAAACACGGGTCTCCTTGAAACACCAAAATAGCTACAAAAATTTCATGCGTCTCTTCCTTCTAAGAGACACTTTCATCTCTCCTCGAATGCTCAATGAGACTGAAATACTTTTGATGGGATGGATGCACATCAAAATATCAGGTAGGGTTCTATTTGCTAGATACTATCACCTGATCTTTTCATTGTTGTGGGAACTACATACAATACAAAATTAGAGAAACAGTATGACCTGTATTTTTCAGAGACCTTCCATGTCACCTAACCCAGGGACATGGAGGTAGGATGTTAGGCTATGCACGCTGGCCAGACTGTTGAAATCACTCAGTCCTTTGCACACAAGACTGAAACAAGTGTGTGTGTGTGTGTGTGTGTGTGTGTGTGTGTGTGTGTGTGTGTGTGGTTTTCAACAATACTATTTACAAAAACAAATGACAGGCCAGATTTGGCCCTCAAATTAGTCTGTAGGTACCTGATATAAGCTATTGATCAAATAATGGAGTCTGAAGCCCAGGGAGGTCAAGGAGATCTTCTAGGCCAACCCCACCAGCAGCAACAAATCAAGTACTGAAAATGCATAGAAGGGGAAGACAAGACACTTAGTCTTTAGGTCTCCTAAGACTTCCATTGACTTGAACTTGCTAATCTTTTCAACTGCTTATTGTAAAACACTAACTTGAATGTTATAATGTACGATGTATAATCTATTTCATTGGTAGAGACCATGGCTGGGCTAGAGCTGAGGCACACATAGGGGTTTATGACCCTGAAAGACTTCCTCATATAATATTCACGTAGTGTATGCACACACTGATGCACAGGGCCCAGGGTCTTGTAGAAATGAACTAGCATCCTCCTTAACATGGATGCTCAGACACTCATAGTCAATAGTCCTGGGAGGGTGGAGTGAAGCTGGGTGGTGTCGTGTGTACACTTGAGCACACAAATGCAAGGAAGAACTCAGAAGTGGTTCACTTCAGCCACAAGTCTATTAGGTGAAGGACAGTAGTTGGGACAATAAAAAGCAGCACAAATTCTGTTTTCCAGGGTTATCTGGGAAGACTCCTGAATCCTGATACACTACAACTAAAAAGCTGAACTGACTAGGGGCCCAAATTTCTATGTCCTCTACAAACAGAGAAAACTTTTATCTATGCCAATCCCAGCCCCCTTGCTGGAGATTTGTGACATCTGGAAATATTGAATGAAGTAGCATTGTAGTACTAGGTGGCCATTAGCTAACAAAGTGGGTGCCAAGAGGTATCAGAAGGCTGTGAATAGGTCATGGTTCAGGTGGTCTTCAGGGTAGGGCTAAGCCACTCTGTGGCCTGACACAAAGGTGCAAGTCACAGAAGACCCAGACACAGGTTGGTACAGCATGGTGACCAGGGACTGAGGCAGAGAGGAAGGTGACATAAAATACAGGGTTCATCAATGGTGAGTTGGCATTGATGTCTTAGGGTGCAAATCTTGGTTGAGGGCATTGATGGAGCCAATGCCTGGTTCATAATAATGGACCACTTTCCAATATGATAAATGTGAGATGCTTGGCTACCTGTCCTTTATGGCTATCACACTGAGTCTGCCCAGTAACCCTATAAAGGAAGTAGGGTTATTATGGGCTGGCTGGCCCATATAGCAAGCCCTGCTTTATTCCTCAACTATCATTAAACCCACAATGGGGAGAATTTGTTTTTATTCATGTTAAGCACACAGGGGCTGCAGCTTTCCTGTAACTTGACTCCAGGCTGAAGGTCAACTGTGATCCACTCAAGCTTTTTTCCTCATACAAAGGTTCTGCCTAGAGGAGCAATATATCCCTATCTTGGATGTATTGTACGCATGGCAGCATGCAAGAAAACTAAGAGCTGGCTGAACTTCGTAATTATATTTGAAGCTGCTTGGGCTTTGTGCATACTATATCCATGCAGATACCCCTGGCTAACACAGCTCACAGCAAGAACTGGCTGTGGGATGGTGAGACCCACTGCCTACTGGAGGCAGCAAGCCACACTGCATAGGGAAGAAGAGGATAGCCTTAGCTAATGTTATTTAAATGTTAGGTAGCTTCCTAAATGAGAGACCAGTCCTTGCACTACATGGCTGTTCACTCAGTCTACTGTATTTTTGGAAGTAAAAGATATAGCTAGTTTAATTACATGGAACACCTCATACCTTCTCTCCTTCTTAGTACATACATATACCGTGAGAAATGCAGGTGAGGAATAGTCCTACATGGCAGGTGGAGGGTGCTAGGCCAATACAAAGAAGGCCCAACTCCGCCATATTGCTTTAAGGTCCACCGACTTAAACTAATATTTATATTACAATTTAAAAACAAACTCCATAACACAAATTACTTCCCATTATATGGAAAGCTTCTTTTCAACTAGACTCTAACTTGTAGAGCGATTAGAAGTGGTTTGCAGAGAACCGCTTTGAAACAGAGATACTTTGGGGTAAAATTTGGGGAAGAATTTCATCTACTTGTTATGAACATCTTTAAATGTGTGGGAAAATCGAAGAGTTTCCATTAAGTTTCAAAGATTATTATTTGCTCTGTCTATAAATAGTTATACATATACTGAGCATAAATACACACGTGTATATGTGTTTACTGAACCACTTGAAAATTAGTTGTTAACATCATGACATTTCACTATAAACAGTTTTTTATATATCCTTTAAGGAGATTCTTATCATCATCATCATCATCATCATCATCATCATCATCATCATCATTATCATCACCACCACCACCACCACCACCACCACCACCACCACCACCACCACCACCACCACCACTACCACCACCATCATCATCAACATCACCAACATCATTATCATGATTATTTTATATTTATAACCATAGTATCTGAAGATAATTTTTCAGCTTTCAAGGTGTTATTTAAAGCTATGTTTTCTTGCTCAATTCAATAAAAGTTTGTGGGGGTTGGGATTTGGCTCAGTGGTAGAGCGCTTGCCTAGCAAGCGCAAGGCCCTGGGTTCAGTCCCCAGCTCTGGAAAAAAAAAATAAAACTTTGTGGATTTCATTTAGGTATTGTTTGCTTTATGCTGTCTCTTCCCTATAGTCAGCAAGTGGAACTTACCTCTAAGGGTTTGGCAAGCCTGCCACCACCTCAGTGCTGAGAATTTTCGAGATAGGTGTTATGTGCATGATCTCCCTCCTCCCAGGGAAGCACATGCACCAGCCCACCCCATTGTCAGGGTGTACCAAGCCTGATTGTATGTGACACTGGCAGACTGATGTTTACCATGTGGTGATTTTTAAGTGTTATTCTGAAATCTTATGAAGATTCAAATAGCTTTATCTAGTGATATGGAACTGAACCAGCAGTGTCACAGAGCATACGCAGTTTTATGAACCAGCAAGGACAAGCTACAGTTCTCCTAGGGGAGCTAGGTGAGTTCTTCACTCTCTGCATCAACCACTCTCAATGAAGGGAAGTGGGTACCACCACTTCCAGAGTGATCGCTTTGATAAAGTTTTGTTTGCTCTGTTCTGCTTTTGTTTCTAACACTATGAGTTCATGAATTTCTTCCCTCTTTGTGCTATATAGTATATCATATATGCTTTATTTGCATACAGTTTTATATTGTTATTGTTTTTCCTGACATGATCCTCAATTGTTAGCAGAACATCCTTTGAACAGAAAATTGTGTCCTTTGAATTCAACCTCATTTGTAAACTGCCCTCTTTTCTTCTAACGTAGAAAAGTTCTACAAATGTAAGCTGTATTTCCTCTACCTTATGCCGGGAGATAATCCTTCCTCTGAGGGCTATATGCATAGGGAGTTGAATTTGCAGTACACAGATCTACTTAGAGACCTCAGCTCTAGGCATCCTTGTGGTTTCTGAAGTAACACCGTGCCTATGCCTTCTCTGTGTGTAGCTGTGTTGGTCTCTCAATGAACTAATTACTTAGATAACACTGCAGTGTGGCATTACAAGTTTTAATTAAGTTTCTTTTGTTTGCTATTTTATTCTTGTATCGAAACTATTGATTTCTCATATTACTATATTGTCATACTTGCTTAGTTAGTCTATGTAAGGTTGTTTCCACACCAGTTCCAACCATATTTTGATGCATGTACAGATGTGTCTGGATTCCACAGTTCTTGGAAATCTTCTCTTCTCATCAAGAGCTTTCCATTCTGATGTCCCAGCACCCAAGTGAGTGGGGCACTGATCCTGGGCTTCACATTTGCGGCTCTAAAATAAGACCTTTTTCTGGATAGCCACCCCTAGGAATTCAGGCTTAACAGGCTTGACATCCATCATGGATGTCAGTATTTTAACAAGATCCTTGGGTTAAGGGACTGCATTTCAATTCAAGATTCATTTGGAAGAGTCAACAAATTCATATTTTATCATTTCAAGTTTTTTTTTGTTCTGATGGACAAAGATGTTTATAAAGAGGACTTTTGGTAAGGTTGCCAGATTTAGCCAATAAAAATATAAAATGCCAAGCTAAATTTGAATTTCAGATAAACAACAAATACTTTTTTTGTATAAGTATGTCCCAAATATTACATAGGGCATATGCACGCTGAATTTTTTTTTGTTGTTTTTCTGAAATTCAAATAGAACTGGGCATCTTGTATCTTATCATTTTATCTGGCACGTCTAGTCTCTGAGAGCTCAAGCTGGGGTGTAATGGGGGTGGAGTGTTGGAGAAAATGAGGAGAGAGAAAGGTACCAAATGCTTAAGAAACACTGCATAGATTTGGTGAGGCAACCTGAGGACAAGCTGATACCTAGACATTTGCAGAAGTGTGGCAGTGGTGAAGATTATTCTACAAATGTAGCTAGAGGTCATGGTGATAGATGAGTGTGGTCCAAAGGACACATGTCAACATTGAAATATTGATGCCACTCAGCCCAGGAAATGGGAAGGCAGTAGGGCTGGGCGGGAGGCTGGGATTCTGGTAGCTAGAATGCTTTTTGTTGAGGCCAGTTTCTCTGCTGGTTCTCTAACTAGCTCTCATACTAGATACGTGAAGAGCAGAGGGCCAAAGAAACCCAAGTTTAAGGCTTTGCAAGATTGAATCTCCATGCCTCTGGGAAAATGGCATGATACTCCTAAGCTCTAATTTTCATCTTTATAAAGTGAACCAGTCGTTGTCCGAAATGTGCGCATCACAATGCCTATGATGAAAAGTGCAATAAATATTTGTCATTCTTATTACTATTGACAGTACCTTAATATGCAAAATGACTAGATGCCCGAAGCCCAGGCATTTTACTATAGTGAAGATTGCTCTCCAATTTAACATGAATTGTACAAATACAGAACACAAGAGACGAAAGGGGCACCGGCACTCTTATTCAGTGTTATATTTCTTCCTAGAAAAACCTCCATGTTTTCTAGGAAAAAACAAGGGACAAAAATCCCTGAAATTCTTGGAGGGAAAGAAACCCTTAAGAAATAGAATTAGTAGTCCCTTTGAGATGCGAAAAATCATGTGCAGGAACCAGGGAGTTACAATAAATATACAACCAGTAGGAAAACTCTAACCTTGCTGCCCACTTTCTGTTTCCCAAACACAAAGAGTGCACCGAAGCACAGGGAAGTCAAAATTTATTAGAAAGAAAAATGCCTGTTGATTTTTTGAGTCTGCACAAGGATGCATATAGTTCTTGGTATTGCTTGATGACCTCTGTTTTGTAATGATAATAATTATGGCTGGGCTGAGAGAAGTACCTGGTGTGTGGTCAATACCGTGAGTGTATGAGCATCTGGCTATAGCATGAGATTTCAAATCAAGCAATTTGGAATCATCCTCCAGGATGAATTGCATTTTAACCACATGACCTTGGGCAAATTACTTAATTGTGCTGTGCCTCAGTTTCCTCATTGCTAAAAAGGGACGGTAATTTTCTCGTGACATTTTTGTTGAGTTTAAACATTTAAGCATTAGGATATAATGTTATGTTTAATGAATAGTTCACCGAAGAACATCATTACTGATTTCTTCTTTGCTGTGTAACTAAGAGACAATATCAAAGTATTGTAAAACAAGGAGCGGTCAGGCTCTCTAAGCAGTCAATAAGGCAACCCTTGTCTCCCTATTAGAGTCCAAGATGGTGGAAGTCAAGCAGGAAGTACAGCAAATGTGCTGATTGGTTGGATTTGAGGCAAGGATAGAAAGGAGGTGAGAAGGAGTGCTCACAGGTCCTAAGCAAGAGGTGTGCAGACAGCCCAGAACACCTAGTAGAAGACTTAATAGGGGATCACTAAGGGAAATTGTTCAATGGGTCAAGCTGATTTGTTAAGCTTGAAGATGATCAGGTTGATCTGGGAGAGCCTAGAAAGGGATTGGAAAAGCAGGGGCATTGGTGCCCCACAGATACAAACTATCAAGCAGCTTGTGAAATGGTTTACTGCCCTTCTGGAATGCGAACCAGGAAGCACAGTCGGCTACACATGGCTACTACATTTTGTCCTTCTACTGAAGTCACTTCCTGCCCATTTTCACACACTGCCATCGAGCCAGCTTGCCTACTGCTTGGTCCTTGAGAGGACGGTACCTTACCTCCGTGCTCCCATACTCCTTGGCTCTTCATTTACACGTTCTGAAGCCAGAGAGATTATTAACAACCAAAACAACATGATCTTGTGTCACACGAGCTTTCCATAATTCCCAGGACCAGCCTAAATCCTGTAACTAGTGTAGTGTGGTTCTTCTGGGCATTGACTGAACTCTGGCTTTGAAAAACAGTACCCAACTCGACTGGCTACATTTTTTCCTGTCTGGGGTACTCTTTCTCCAGCCTCTCCAGCATCTTCTTCTTCCAGAAGGCTCATCCCAGAGAAATTAACCCCAACTTCCCAATCAGGCTAGCTTGTCCTCCCTCTATTTTGGGTTCTCAAAGAGTATCGTGCATTTCTCTTTTGTGGCACCTACACATTTGAAAGTTTTCATTTGTTTGCAACTAATTCATTATTAAACTCCATAAATTGAAGTTTTGTTTGCTGGGTGTTTTATCTTAACAGGCCCATTACAGTATACTATGCCTTTATGAAAGTTTGTTGACTGAATATATGCATCGAATGATGGAATGAATGAAAGCGTACAGAAATTCAGACGTAACTGGGGTGTTGCATTGTCTAATGGCTTCCTGGAACCACACTTTACAGGACCTGTCGGTAGGTGATTCTCCTTATCTGAAAATGGCTCAGGTTCCCTAAAGAGACTCACATCTTAAGATTGCTTTTGAAACCAGAAGGGAGATTTTATTCTAGAAAATGAGACTATAGACGAATTCCATTCTGATTGGTCCACCCTTACAGCCTCTGTGCAGTATGTGGCCTGGAGTAGCTGCCTAAGGCACTGCCTTCCATGATAGCTTAATGAAGCATTGTCAGTAGGGAAGAATGACTTCCCACTCTTGTGCTTTTCACCATTTCCTCACGGGCATGTGGGTGAGCATGTCTGCTATCACAGGGCTAGTCCAGGTTGATATCTTTAAATGTGTCATAGATTCACCTCCCCCTGGGAGAGAATTCAGAATGTCATGTGCTGATGCTTTGAGCTCTTCACCCGTGGAGGCTTAGCTCCCCCACTCCACTGTGCCCTTTTTCATTTTGGGGTGAATGGGACTGAGGCTGTCATCCTTCCCCTAGAGTGCTAATACCTCCACGGTCTCAGGGTAATTCTGCTTTGTTGGTGGCTCTCAGGAAACAGCAGGCGGAAACCTGAGTTTTGGCTGCTAGAACATGAGGGAGGATGAAAGCCAAAGACTCTTCCTCACTGTACTTTGCAAACATCTCATTCTTTATTTCTCTCCGACAACAAGGGATGACTCTTTGGCAAGTCCTTAGTGTTAAATTTCCTTTTTATGGAGGTGGTAGTAAAACTCAAGGGCCTTTGATAGTCAGTGCTGGGATGAAGCCTGGATGTAAATCACCGCGTGTTGGCTGGATACAGCTGACAGATTTCTGGGTTCAGTGAGATTTTGCATTTCCACATAAATCAAACTCTGACCCATGAAGGTCTAAGCTAGGCCACTTGCCAAGTGTCAGAACTTGGGCTGAGGTTGGAAGTTGTTTTGTTTGTGTGATGGGCACAGACTTTCGGTTACTAAGTGCAAGGTTCGCACCTCTGTTTTCTCTGAAAAATCGGCAGCTTCATGATCTGATTCTTTCAACGCAACCAGATGGAGAGACATGTAACGGAAACCAAGGAGGCCTTTGCCTGGTGTGAACCTAAGCTTTGCCAGAGCCTGACCTTGGCTGTAGAGACATGTTTATTTGAAAAGATGAGGGGAGCAGAGAAAGAGAAGAGAGAGAGAGAGAGAGAGAGAGAGAGAGAGAGAGAGAGAGAGGGAGGAGGGGAGGAGAGGGGAGAGAGAGGGAGAGAGAGAGAGAGAGAGAGAGAGAGAGAGAGAGAGAGAACAGTTTGGATTTCTTTTTTTTAAATTGGTTATTTTATTTATTTACATTTCAAATGTTGTCCCCATTCCCGGTTTCCCCTCTGCAATCCCCATCCCATCCCCCTCCCCCTGCTTCTATGAGGGAGCTCACCACCCATCCACTCCTGCCTCACCACCCTAGCATCCCCTTACATTGGGACATCGAGTCTCCACAGGACCAAGGGCTTCCCCTCCCAATGATGCCAGATAAGGCCATCCTCTGCTACATAAGCAGCTGGAGCCACAGGTCCCTCCATGTGTACGCTTTGGTTGGTGGCTTAGTCCCTGAGAGCTCTGGGGGGGGGGTCTGGGTCATTGATAATGTGGATTTTTCTATGGGGTCGCAAACCCCTTCAGCTCCATCCCATCTGCAGATGCGAATCCCAGATTGCTGATTTCAAGAAGTGCTTTGCTGATGACAGCTTAGTATGGCTGTCCCCTGAGAGGCTCTGCCAGAGCCTGACCAATACAGATGTGGATGCTCGAAGCCAGCCATTGGACTGAGCATGGGGATAGCAATGGAGAAGTTAGGGGAAGTTTGTGACTTCTCGTTGAAGTTTCTTCACACAGAACAGTGGTTGGAACCTTGTAAAGGATTCACAGGTAGGATGACCTTGAGACAATCCACTTCTAGAACTTTGGATTTAGGGTGTGCCCCAAGTGTCAGTTACCTTTCTGTGACTCAAGGTACCTTGAAGACCTGGGATTCTTGCACACGTCCCTTTGTTCAAATGCCCTGTGCTTCTGCATATAACTCAGGCTCCCTTAAGAGGTTCAAAACAAACTGTAAAGGGACACAAGATGTCCACTGTGGGTAATTTCAGGAAGCTCTCTGTCTCTCACCTAGGGGAACCACTAAGAATTGGGGTGCACAGCTTCTCTGGGTAAGTAGTCAGGTAGAATGTTGCCTTCATGGAGATAGCAGTGACACTCACTAATGGCCCAGTTATCATGGAATAGCACATTGCCATTAACAACTGATTATACACATTATTGGGTAGCTCACAGCTAATGGGACCTGTCACAAGATCTCAGAAGACTGGGCTTATGATCTGTTGATAAATAGATACGTGCTACACGTGGGTCAGTCATTTCCTTGTTAAGAAGGGAGAAGGAAATGAACTGACAGCCTTGGCAGATCCACATGGACCATGGCTAAGTGCCTGGCCCGCATTTGGCATCAAAGCATGAGTACTGGGGCGGACTGAGGTGGAGGAGAATGTGGATCAGGCAGTGACAAGGGGACTGAGATATCTGGGGGAAGGAGGAGAGTAAGGAGATGACTCAGCAAGTGCTTTCTGAGCAAGCATGCGCCTGAGTTCAGCATCACAGCACAGGATTTCCTGTGAACCCAGAGCTCTCCTTGTTTAAAAAACAGAGGTGGGATCTGAAGAAGAAAGTGGTGTGTGATGACCTCTGCCTCCACATAAGCACACACAGGTGACTGTATAATTCATGTATACAAACACACATATACACATTTTACACACACACACACACACACACACACACACACACACACACACATACACACACACTACACCACACACTCAAAGAGCATTGGAACAGCAGCTTTCCAGATATAGCTGTTCAGTGCCTCCATCCTTCTTGTAATTAATTTATGGGGTTATTCTGCCCTCCTGTGTGTGTGTGTGTGTGTGTGTGTGTGTGTGTGTGTGTGTGTGTGTGTAAGTGGTTTATTCTTTTGAGTCTTCTCAGATGGGACCCTCAAATTTGAAAGAGTAGTTGGCAAATGGGAACTATATAAGGACAAGACTTTCCTGAGTCCAGAGTAGTACTCACTAATTTAAATAACAGTTGAGCAATATGCTTGCCCTGCTTTAATATCTACATTGATGCAAACATAGATCTGACCTTTATCTAAAGTGTGCAAATGTAGATCTGGGGGCCACCCATGCAAATGTGGAGATTTAAACACATTGAGCTCAGACTTCCTGTGAAACTCAGTCTCACCAGTTTAAGTGGAGAGTAAGGGGTGAGGGTGTTTTGGGAGTCCTGTTTGAAGTTAGTCAGCCCTGGGTGCTCTTTGTTATTTGGTGAATGGTGTGCTCTCATAGAGCCTTGTTGTTTTTAAGGTAGGGGTACTTTTCTGTCTGGGCTCAGATTCGGTCTACACAGTCAGACAGAAGTGTCTCCATGATGACATTTCTGTGGACCAAAGCTACAGGTTGCTAAGCAAGAACCAAGGCCACGTTTCATCCTGATCGTTGCGCCTCCCTGGCAGCGATGGAGGTGACAGTGATGACGTTTAGGATGTTCGGATGGCTTCATAGTTTTGAACTACTACCTGGTCAGCTCTTCGCCACCTGTCAGGAAGGTGTGCCAAAAGGGAATGGAGACAGAGAAGTTTCCAGAGTTGTCCAAGAAATCACAAGGTCACCTTTGTTGGTCCAATGATTTTTTTTTTCCTAGAAGAAGGTCACATCCAAATCCCTGTTTTGAGACTATCTGGGAAAGTGACTGGAAGTGACGGGGTCCTGCACACCCGAGGTACTCATAGATGAGCTGCTGAGAGCACGGAACTCAATAACCTGCCTGCTCTTGGAGGGGGCGGAGCTTCCCATGATGGACAGATCTCACCTCTTAGTGGGGGGTGACTGGTCTCCCTTGGGAGGAAAGAAAGTTTACTTCGGTGTTACTTTTCTCCTTTGCAGTTATCCACTCAAGTTTCTGTTCTCCTCTTTGTACCACGACTACCTCGATCTAATCACCCTGCCAGGGAAGGTGGTTAAGAATGAAACGTAGGAGTTAGGAAAAAGAGTGCCCTAGAAGAAAAGAGCAATGTTCTAATTTTTTTCCAGGGAGACACGGATTTATTTCAGTTTTAGTAGCTCTTATTTAAATTCATCAGAAGTAATTAATGAGAGAGAGCTGCAGCCCTGTGTGCATATATGCACATGCACACACACACCTTCCTAGGGTCTCTTTCTTCTTCCTTGAATTATTGTGAGCTGCTTGGTCTATTGGTTCAGTACCCCAAGCCCAGTGCAGTATTGTCATCCCTTGCTTTACAACACAGTCATTATATCCCTAAACCACATTGTGATACACAGTGCCTTCTGTTTACGACTCCCGAAACTCCCACTCCATATATCACCTGCCATAAAACCCATCAGACTGCTGCTACCAAAGCGGTGCACCGTGGTGTAAGCAGGAGCTGGGCGAATTGTGTGATACCCTACTGTGGTTAATGAGAGTGAAAATGTGGTTAGGATTTTATTCAGGCGGTGTTCATTTGCAAGGCCATTGTAGTGAGAGGGCCAAGAAAGATTCTTTTGTTGACTTGAATGACAATGTATTTTCTATCGTAGGGAGTGGCCTGGCCCAGAGTTTGTTTGTCAATTTTAAATAAGTCAAACTGTGACCTTGAACTATGAAATTTTTATTGCTTGGAGGTCTTGAAAACTAATGAATACACTGAGGTTGGTGGGTTGAGCAGTAGAGACCTGTTGCCAAATTTTAAAGGGCCCCAGTCCTATTTGACTCCACGGAAGTGGGGCGTAGGGAAGAGTTAAATAGAAATATCTATTTTTGGAGAACAGATAGCATTTATTGCGTTGGTCCTGGCAACTTTTAGGAAGAAGATGGAGGAAAGCAGAGATAGTGTCGTGATTTTGGGGGGTGTTTTTTTCCCCTTTATTTTTCAATCTTTATTTCTGGGGAAACTTCTTAGTAATATCTGCAACCATTTACTCAGATACATGACTCATAACAGCAGTCACAATATGTATAACTCTAGTCCTAGAGGATATGTGCATGGTGCACACACATACAGGCACGGTGCACACACATACAGGCACGGTGCACACACATACAGGCACGGTGCACACACATACAGGCACGGTGCACACACATACAGGCACGGTGCACTCACATACAGGCACGGTGCACACACATACAGGCACGGTGCACACACATACAGGCACGGTGCACACACATACAGGCAAGCAAAACACCCATGCAACTAAACATAAGAGCAGTCACCACCACCAAAGCAAAAGTAACAAATGCATGACTTCGTTCCCTAAATGGAGCAATTTCCGTGGAAATCCTTGTTCCCTGCCTGCTCTCCTCATTTTCATACCTGGAGTCAAAGCATTTTTTTTTTATCTCAGAGAAATGGTGTCTTTAAAAAGTTTAGTAACTCCGAGGATATTACTTTAAGCAACAGTATGCCAATTTTTCTCTTGTTAATCCATGACCTATCTTGTTATCTTCCAGTTCATTTTTCCTTCTTAAAACAACTCCATGTTAGAAAGCTTTCTTCTATCAGCCACAGGCCATTTATGGAAACCTTAAAGACAAACAGAGGCCATGTGTGTATAGCATGTCTGATCCCATTGACTTGGTCATTCATCTCGGAGCTCTGAGCATCCCCAGAGCCCACCCTGGGCAGTGGCATGGAAGGAGCAGTCATCCCCCACTTGTTCTTGCCTGTGTTCTGAGAGTCTTGATTTCTTTGCAAAGATGATTGTGTAGATCCTACAAGAGTGGTGTTACTGCCGAAGGGGCCATGGGCACCCCAGCATGAGACCCAGAGCCCAAGATCTCTGTGAAGTACTTCTCATGCATATTCATTTGACACACACACACAAACTTGTTATAAGGAGGGCCTTCTAATATGTCTCCCACTCTGCAGGCTAAAACAAAACCGAGACCCATAGAGTCAAAGTCATTTTTTTCAAAAGTTAGCTGGGTAGGAGAGGAGGAATGTACCTCCTGTGTTCTTGACCCTTCTCTTCTCTGATCACCTTTTTCTGGGTTCTCTCCTCTCAGGTCTTATCCCCAAAAATGATGATGCTTCTCCACAGAATTTTACATTTTATGTTCACACAAGAGAATTATTGGCTGATACGTACTAAGCCCATTTCATAATCACCCCTCCATCCCCTCCTCCACCAAGCTGGCCTTGTCTGGAATGACCTGGTTTCCTTAGAGATTCATATCTCTGTATTCATGTCTTGGCAACCCTAGTCATGGCAGGAAGTAGTGTTAATATTATCAGGAAGTATTAAATAGGGACTGAAGGATGCTTCCCACCCACAAAGCTTTTGCAGATGAAAGAAATAACTTCTATGTACTTTTTGGAGGCTTTGTTCATGAGCACCATGGCTTCACCACTGAAAAGCCAGGGCAAACAGATCATTGCAATAGACAGAGGGGTAGCAAAGAGGAAAATGGTTCTCCATGGTATCGCCATTTTCAGGTTGAGCCGTTCTGTGATCTGTGCTATTTCTTTAGGGGAAATCTGATTTCAATTGAGTCATATTGCTTTAAAAAAAAAAGTTCCAACTCCAAACAGCACCGCAAAAAGGAAATTAAACTATAAAAAGTGCATTAAGGTAAGGGTAGGGATCTAAGTTACTGGCCCAGGAACAAGTTAAAATCAAAGTTAGGAACAGAACCCCTAAGTTACTCTGGTTAGACATTACAGATGCCACCAGTATTTACAATTGCCTGATATAAAACAGTCTGCCTTCCAGTGGATACTGACGTCACCACCACAGCACTTAGGACTTAGGATCTCCATGTTCTTATAAGGATCCCTTGCTGCAACAGTTCTTGTGGAAAATCAGAGAAATAGAAAGTGCCAATGCCTAAACCCAAGGGATGGGCATGTTCTACTTGGTACAGTTTCAACCAGGGGTCTTAGTGATAATCTGGGGTTTCATGGGGGATTTCATGGCATTCAACCTGTTTGAATAGTTTCTCTCCTTGACTCAGCTTCCCCAGTCTTTGTAACTCGTGTCTCTTCTTTAAGGAGATCTGCATTAGGGTATGCAGTTGAGTAAAAGGGGGGCTTCTTCCCAGCTCTTCTACCCTGAACACTTGCTTGTTTTCTGTCCTTTGTCTACTCCCCAAGGGTGCCATGGAGATCAAGCAAGCCACCAAGGAAATGGAGAAACTCAGAAAAGAACTGAGCACAAAACATTTGCATTATCATGGAAGACAAAAGAAGACACAAACTACAGACATAACATAAAAAGCAATGCGGGAAGTAGGCTGCCCTGATTTGCAGCCATGTAGATGTAACGTTACGTTTAATGTAATCATGGCTGTGCCCTTCCTAATTATTTCTTACACCTGGATTTGGCCCATGGGAAAATTCTCTCGGAGGCCATGCATTTAGGGTCTTGTATATTTTCAGGTTTCCTTATTAAGTAGAAACCAGAAGCCTTTTTATGTCTCCATGGGGACGCCCTCGGAGCTTGTATCAGCAACAAAGAGACTATAACCTGAGGTGTTGAGGTCAGCATGGAAAATCTGAAGGGGCTCAGTCACGGAGCGTGGGATACCATGGACTGGACTGTCCTAGCTTGCTGCCATGGTCATGGCTTTAACATTGAATGGTTGTCATGCTGAAAGGAACCATTGCCTTTTAGAAAAAAGAATTAAAGGAAACTCTTCATGGTTAAATGTTTTAGGCCTGGCCATTAACACTGAGGAAAAAGGCAGTGGAAAGGAAGGATGGAATGTCTTGTCTGGGTGGAAAACATGCTGGGCTATGGATATATGGATATTAATTGAACACCTGGAGACAGACTATTGCACAATCACTATCTGTGATCACCTCTTTCAAACGAGGTTGGGCATGCCTGCATTTGTTACTCCCCATTGCTAATTGTTTCCAGAGTCATCCCAGGACACCTTTCCATGGTTTCCCCACCAAAGCTGGCCAGTCTGGAAATGTCCTGGCAAGTGGAAAGTCCTGGAATCTCAGTTTCTGGCATGGAGAAACTTAAGGACTGGTCACACAAGAGACAGAGCACAAGGTAAAAGGTTTGCCGTTGAGCGCTGTGCTTTGTGGGCTTGTGAGGTGTGGGGTTAAGGTCAGGGGAGGTGGGGAGGCAGGGAGGCAAGGCATTCTGGCAGTGGGTAGGCTCACCTTCAGGCACACCTCCGTTCTGCATGCCTGGGGCCAGCAGGGGGCGCACAAGGTAACAAACGAGTGTTTGAGAACCTGACTTCTCTCTGGAGTAAGAGCAGGAGAGTGTCTGTTACCAGCCATTGTAGGAACTCTGTCTGGCTTTGCACAGTCAGCCATGTTCCCACCCCCCCCTGCTTCGCTCACAAAACATGTTTCATGGTAATGAAGAAACAGCACCACCAAGCTGGCCCAAAGAGGCCTCAAATAAACAAGCAAGGAAGCAAGTGGTATAGTGTCCAGTTATTAATTTTTCTTTGAAACAACGTCTTCAGTCCTCTCTTCTTTAAATAATCAGGTAACATGAGGAGCTCACAGAATACTGTAGCCCAGAGTCCTGACACTTGACTATTTCTGATGCCTCAGAAATGGGCCAGTTAACAGAATTCAGCGAGTCAATGACTGTTGGAAGAGAGCTAAGTCAGCCTGAGGTTTGGCGAAATGTTCATTTCAAGTCACAGCAGCTTCAAGTTTATTCTAAGCAGGTTATTACTTTTCTAAAAATGGGCAAACCTGATAGTGGATTTTCTCAGGGGAGGTTCCTACCTCACCAGATCCATTCTGCCTGCCTTTCCACGGCCAATTCCTATAGAACTTGTGCAACTTTGTCAAAGAACAGTATGACTCTGCCTACCTAGGGGCCTTTGCGTGTAATTGTCTCTACTGGCAGCCCCACTTTCTATGTCTTCCCCTTTCCGGTGTCAACTTCTTTCCAAATCACTGAACTGGCATTTCATTCTCGGTCTAGACTTTCAGGAGACCCATGTCATTCATAGACTGAATCTGTCTGTCAGAAAGTCGCAGACACTTGTCATTGTTCGCCGTCACATTTAATGAAGTTTACAAAGGCACACATATTTTTATAACTATTTCCCCCACCTACATTCTAGACACTGCATACTACATAGTAGACTGAAGGGAGAGGAAATCTGTCTTCTCTACCAAGTAGCGAGCGTGTCCTCGGCATGGCTCTGGTACTGCTACCTGTTGTAGTTCCATAAAGACTCATTTGATGGACAAAAGAAATACAAACAATGATTATCTACCAGCTGCATAGAGCATATGTTACTCTGGGCTAAAGCTGACAAGGATGTGGGGTTCAACTTTAGATCAACCTGGCCAGGAAACCCTTGACAGAGTGCAGCCTTTGAGGGAGGGGAATGCTCTGAAAAAGAGACCAGGAAGAGCTAAGAGAGCAAGACACTCTGCGAAGAGCAAGGGCTTTACTGGCCAAGAGCTTCGTGGGGAAACAGAAATGGTGGGGACCGTGGCACTGTACCTTAGCCACCACTCAATATTAGGACCTAAAGGACACTTCTACTTTGGATATTCTCTGTGTGTTTCTCACTCCTGAGTCCTTCTTTTTACACGTTCTCTGAGTCCTTGGAGGTTGGCCCTAGCTCTGAATCAGATTGGAATGAATAGAGGCAGAGAGAGAAGCCAGGATCCCTTCCCACGTCTCCCCCAGCCGAGTGGGCTGTTGGTACCTCGCTTTTATTACTCCCTCCACTGATGCTACAAGATCAGGCACTGTACTTGGTGCTGTCCTGTGTGCCAGGTTTGTCTGCCAACAGGGAAATGGGCTTACAACCGACCACATGATTGAGAGTCCATTAGTAAAAACCTCTTACAGTATGTTGGCTGTAAGATCTGGGCTCTGTCCGTGGAGGCGTCTCTGTCCGTGGAGGCGTCTCTGTCCGTGGAGGCGTCTCTTCCCACTTTACCCATCTTCCGGTCACGAAAGGGCCACACCCCTAACAACATGCCATCAAATCTAAAAATCTTAGACTCGAGCAATCTGAGTTGGAAAACTCCCAACTGACGGGGCACAGAGAACAGAGTCAGGAGCTTGTTGGGGAGCTTGTTAGGCTCACAGTCTGCAGGACACAGGTCAGCAGAGCTCCTCGCTTCCTTTTCTTCCTGGTTTGGAGGCTGGTACTATACTTTCTCTGCCCTATGACCTGCAAAACGGACTGCAAGGTAAAAGAGAAAGCTTTCCAGGGAGATAGCATCGTTCTCAGCCTCGGTCCTGTTTCAGTGTTATTGGCTAGTCACATTTTTCTCCCTAGACATATTGAACATGTGCCCTCAGATCTATAAAATGTCCAATTATGAAGATATTCAGGAACCAACTCAGTGTGCAGGCACTTAAAAGGCAGGAGACAATATATGTTTTTAAACTTATAGAATACAATTTCTCCTGATATTCTCAGTTCTCCAACCAAATACTCAAAGTAGAAAAATAGTGAGATTGAATTTTCTAAGTTAGGAAATTGAGCAATGACCATTTATAGCCAATCAGAATCTCTATCTCTCACTTTCCAAGTACCTGGAGAGACTACACAGAGGTATCATTTCAGAATCTGCCACAGGGGCTTTGGTTCAAAGGATATTTCTCTCAAGGAAGTTCCTGCCCCTACCTCAGGCGTGGGATGATGGGAAAAAGTCACAGGGTATATATAGTCTTCCATTAAACTTAATGGGCCTGGGCTGAGAAGTCACTCAGTATTTGGTAACCTGGGGAAGGGAAACCTGTTGGAGATTCAAGGTGGAATAAAAACCAGATTGTACGTACTGTGATTTGGGTTTCTTTGGGATCATGTGAAAGATCAATCCCATGTTACACAACCCGTGCTTTTCTGTGAAGAGACTTCAGTTGGTTCGGAGGCCCTGCTGTAGTTTCTTCTGTGTTCCTGAGAGCAAATCCTCCCATAGTCACCTTCTGTAATCCTGCGGCTTTCAAGGGCAGCCGAAGTGGCAGTCCGATCCACATGCGAGCTCCTTCCGACACTGTAGTGGAGATGAAGAAAGATAAAATATAAAAATGTCCAGGCTGGGGGTTGGGGATTTAGCTCAGTGGTAGAGCACTTGCCTAGCAAGCACAAGGCCCTGGGTTCGGTCCCCAGCTCTGAAAAAATGAAAAAAAAAAAAAAAAGTTCAGGCTGTCCCTGAAACACCCCTCTGGACATTTACCGAGGTGCACTTCCGTCCTGTCAAAGAGCTCCTTGGCTGAGGGAAAACCAGGTTTTTACTGCCCGCCTTGGAGTGTGTGTCACATATAAAGACCTGGTTATAGGGCTAATTTATAAAGATGTTGACTGATTCACAGTAGAAAGTCACTGGAATGATAATTCCAAACACTGTGTTGGTGTACAGGGTAGCTTCCCTTCCAGGAACATTTAAGTTCGATTGTATTTTCAACCTATAGCTCAGCTAGTTATAGCTTGACTTCTGTCATACGTTGGTTCACAAACTGGGACCGTTCTCTTCAGCCCTCCACATTTTTGCCTGGGGGTGAGAAGTTTGGGCTCAGAACTTCTGCACTTTACCACTGCAGGAGGCACTGCTCAGTCTGGGTTTTATGTGGGATTTCAGGGTGGGCCCATTTCCACAGACCATGATAGGAGTAGTATATCTCTGACACCAGCTTGGGTTTTTAACCCAGTAATGCCTGCTGATGACCCCTATGCGCTCAATAACCACAGGGAATGTAGCAGACAAAAGGCACAGTGCAGAAATGGAAAGGGAGGCCTGCTAATTGGAGATGAGAATCATTCCATTCACCTGTTGATTGATTGCCATAACGCGCATGTGTGAAAAATGTACCAAATGCCAGAAAACTGTGAAAGGTTAAAAATACATACATAGCACATGCATACATATACAAATACACATACATACTACATACATGCATACAGATATACATACATATGCCAACACACATACACATGTTTTTCTTTTTCCTAATAAAACCTGCTTTCTTTATGAAGATTCAACTCTCTTATTAGAAACTCACAGACTTGGGAGAATGGGAGACACTTGAACAACCAGGGTGGTGTCTTTGTCACATTGAAGAAGTGACGAACTTTGGTTGTAAGTACTTCTGGGTTGTCTGGTGTTTTTACTTATTCCTGTGTCTTTACTCTGTTAGTGACTGATTGAGACAATGTGTTTTAGCTGACATTCAGCGAGTGGCAGGAACCGTGGAGCCAGGTGTGTGTAATGGGTGCCGTCGAGGACTAGAGAACCCAGACAGATTTATAACTGACGTGAATGCGCTTTGTTGTCACTACTACCCTGCACTATAGGAGTCTAAACGAGGGCGAGAGAGGAGGGAGGGAGGGGAAGGGGAGAGAGAGAGAGAGAGAGAGAGAGAGAGAGAGAGAGAGAGAGAGAGAGAACATGTATCCATAGCTTGCAGAATCAGAAAAGTGTCATAACAGAAGGTGCCACTGAGTGTCACATTCTGGTTCTTCCAGGCCAGGCCTAGTTTTCCTAGCTCCTGCATCTATAGCTAGTAGCTCCTTTGGCTTGACGTGATACTCTCTCTCTCTCCATTATACTTACAGTGTGTCTATTATTTGATTGACATCCCTGTCAGTGGACTGTAAGCTCCTGCAAGGTATAGTCTGACCCTTTTCCTCATTATAGAATCTTGAATACTAATATTTAGAAGGCAGTAAAATATTTAATGCGTGAACAGACAAGAGTGAGTTCCAGAAGAAGAGGAGATTGAGGAAATGGAAGGCCTCCTAGATCGGGGGGCAGTCTGAAGCATTGCCAAGAGTAAGTGGTTCACGTTAATCCTCAGATCCTTTGTGTTAAGAGTGGCACAGTGCACCCCATCACCATCAGTGAGCACTGGAGAAATTCTCACAGCTCTATAGAGTGTCTACAGCCTCTCTTGAAAAACTCCAGAGGAGGATGGATCACCTCTGATTTGCATAAAACTTCTTGTACCTAGTAGGTGCTCATTAAATATTTCAGACCCAAATGGGCATATGGATGGATTAACTGATGCTTTCTGTCCTACAACCTTTTGGAATAACAAGCTATCATTGCCTATCCCCTACCCCCTCCTGCTTCTCACTTAAGCCATGTCTTTATGCTGTGAGAAAAATGGCGCAATATGGAGAAGAGAAAGCAGGGCATCTGGTTCACCAGATATGCATATGGCCACAGCATATGGCAAACCCAGGGCATTTGACCATCTTGCTCATTAGGAAGAGCCAGCAAACGGGGTGCCTCACGCTTGTTCATGGCGTCTGAGTCATTCTCCCTCAGCATGCGACCCGGTGCTAATCCTCGGGACACTGGCCTCTCAGAGCAAGTCCTTCCTCCTCTTTTCACCTTCGATTTCTCAGAAATTCCGTCCTCTTTTGTGTGTACTTTCAATGGCTCTGTTGCCTTCAGACCCCCAGAATGGGTCGTCCTCTGTACAACCTAAGAAGTGAGGACCGTCTACGACTCTAAACAATGACCCCGGCAGCTCTTGCTGGTCTCCTCCGGTTGATGGGAAGAAAGCACATGGTTTATTTACATATGGTTGAACAGAGCCTAGACTTTGACCAGACTAAAACAAACAAAAACAAAAACAAAAGCAGTAAAACCTAACCCACCCAGGAGCCCTTAGTTTTCACTCAGGGACACCCCGATTTAAATAATTCCAGAGAGAACACCCCAACCCTTGCAGACAGACAGGAAATCTAGCAACTCTAACCCTAACCACTCAGACTGAATGAATCTTCAGAAACAGGGAACCTTGCTTGCACGTCGTTGTTTTGAGATCCCTCCCCTAAGCCCCTGGCATCTGTCTTGCCTTTCCAAGCCCATTGAACCTTTACGTGTGTTCCCTTTCCTCAAACTTCCTCTTCCCACCTCACTAAGAAAATCCCAATTTCCAGTTCTCACAGGCAATGGCTACGTCATTCATTCTGGTTAATTTGCATATTCGATTTTTTTTTTTGGTTCAGGTTGTTTCTCTCGTGTTGCCTTTCAGAGAGAGAGAGAGAGAGAGAGAGAGAGAGAGAGAGAGAGAGAGAGAGAGAGAGAAATGAGATCAAAACTCATATTAACCCCGGTGGCATCCCCTTTGCCTTTCGTTTATTGCTACCCTTTGTTTATCATCTTTCAGCAAATTTTCAATCCAGATGACAATACTTCCATACAAATCAATTAGAGCCAGTTTCACCAGATAGGCCTATTGGAGCTCCGGCACTCCCCCTGCCTTCCAGCTGCACGGTCCAGCCCCCTGATCGCTAGATACACATCACTCCTTTCATCTGCCAGTAACTATCAAGAACCAGTAACAAATGCGTCCGGAAGGAAGGATTTATTCTCGGCACACGTCCCTTCACTCTTTCTTCCTAAGCGCTGCTGATGAATTGGTTGAACCCAAATTGCAGGTTTCTCTCATTTAATACCCACTCCATTATGGCAAGGTAGGAAAAAAATGCAGACCCCCCCCCTTTTAAATAGTTTTATAGACAAAGTGAAAGATTTTTCATTCTTGCTTCAAATTCATTGTGAAAACAGAAGGCAGTTTTCCCAGATGGAAATCTGTCATATCATTATGGAAATGTCAGATTTCTACCCGGGGCATATTGACAAAAAGCCATGGTTTTTGCCCAGGGGGTGGAATTTCACAAATTTTCCCAAGAAGAGCTGCACTCCCTGGTAGAAGACAGAGGCAACTTCCTTTCCTATTGGGGCTTGCAGGACGAACGCTAAGCCAGTGTTTCAAGTAAATCCCTAAAAGAGAAAGGAAGACCAGTATCCCCTTTGCCAGCTACAGGGGCTTGGCTTTTATTTTGTGTGGGTACAGGTTGTACTGTGCTAGTGTTTGGGTTACCCTCAGTGGTACCATATCAAACCCGTGTGTGATGTTATCACACAGAGGGGAAGGTTCACACCCGACTTTCCCACGTAACTTTCATTCTGTTAGATAATTGATGTGCCCTCCTTAAGGTGCTCCTCAACTTTGGTAATTGTGTTTTTCTCCCCTGGGATGCAGCATTTGGAAGCTTTGCTAACAGAGCACCCCCTGTGTGCATCAGAAATATTTGCAAACCACGTGCATGTTAATGAACGATAGGACATTTCAAGGGAAATGAAGCAACCCCCAAACATTTTCATCCCACTTATAGTTGAGCGATCTCACGCTTTAAATAGATGAAAGGGAGTTTAAAGGCCCAAGTCAGGGCAGAAATAGCCCTGGGACATAAGTTACTCTGTTCTGTTCCGTAAAGTCTTGCTGTCCTGTGTAACAGCCTACAGACTAACACAATACAAATCTAAATATATATATTTTTTTAAGTAAAGATTTGATATTCTCAACCAAAGCCTTCTCTAAAGATTACATTAGGACAGGCTCACAGATTTACGAATATAAATATTTTTGAAGCACAAATACCTGCATTTTAAAAAATACTAATAACTGCGAACTTCAAAGGTCTGAACTTCAAACGGCTTCTTGCATTCTGCTTGATGGGACAGCATCTTATGCACACATGCTTCTTCCCCCCCGCTAAATGCCTTCATAATGAGCGTGGGTTCAGACTTTGTGAATCGGAGCCAAGTAACTCTATTTTATTATATTTGCTGGGAAATGAACTAGCTCGGGGTAATTAGGAAAGCAATTTTATTAGCTTCTATTTCATAAAGATTGTTTTTTAATCAGAGTCAGAACTTACTAGAAATGATTCCGTGCTCATTGCTCGGGTCTCAGGAAATGAAGTGAGGCCCCGTAGGTCCTAACCCACAGTAAAGGCAAAGCGATGAACACCGAAGCTTTGCTCTTAATCTCCAACAGTGCTGTAAAAAGAAACCCACGCCGACGACGCTGTAAATAAAAGGGTCACGGCTAACGAGTACCTGTGTCTAGTTTATTATAGACTAGAGCCTTGATAACTAGAGCACCAAGAACTTTCTTTTAATTGACTGTGGAGCCTGGATTCAAGTTGTGAACAGATTCCGTTTGGGGGCCGAGTTGGGGACAGAGAAAAGGAGAATTGTATTAGATGAATGTCTCATCGAGGACAAACGGGAGCAGGAATTGGGCCTGATGGTGCATTTAGATAACACAGCCCAGCATCGAGAAGACAAATGCTCTACTAGGCAAACAGCACCTGCAGGGGTCAGGTGCTCAGAGGAAAATGGAGATCCCAGCTCATGCTCCTCCTGGCAGCCACGTCTAGAGCCCAGCACACTGTTCGGGGCACCTCATGATAAAGAGAACATCAATACTGTAAGTTAGACAGAACTCAGGAAAGGGCAACCCAAAAGAAAAAAGGATTAGAAGAGGTGACCTATAAAGAAAGGTTAAAGGAACCTAACGGTCAAAGCTTGCAGGGAAAGGGATGGAAGGCTATGCTAACTGTCTACAAATATCTGAGCAACCATCCTTTAAAGGGAAGGACAGGAAGGCTTGCAGTGCTCGCTTGAGAATGGTCTTGTAAGAAGTAACGGCAGGAAACTGAGGAAAGGGAAAAATGGCGGTGAGTGGACACTAGGAAAAACGTGTTCCCAGGAAGAGAAATTAGGCTTTGAAATGAATTGAACTGCTGGTGTGTGTGTGCGTGTGTGTGTGTGTGTATGTGTGTGTGTGTTGTATCTTTGCATGGCAGGTCTAACAAGTATATAAGGAGAGGTAAATTGAATGGTCAGGGATCTGCTCTGGACCGGCCAGCCTAGTCTTTCTAAGAGATATTCCTGTGGCTAGGGAAGCCAGGAGAACTTTGCTGTAACCTGACACTGTGACTGAAGCTCTTAAAGTGAACACGTGGGGAGTGGGGGTGGGCATGTAGCTGCTGTCCAAGAAAAAGGCCATCATATTTGTATGAGAAATGTCTTTCCAGAAAGATGTCCTTTTCTGCCGTTGGTCATCAGAGTTGATGTTCCTCCTTTCCCTTTCTAGCCCTCAAGGCATTTACATAAATCACCACTGGGCACCCCAGATAGATGTCAGAACTAGAGTGGGAAGGCAGGGTGCTTCTGACAGGCTCAGGGGTTTGTTGGATTTGTTCAACTTTAGGTTTTATTTATAGACATGAAAGTATATTATTGGATGTAACATCCAAACAAAAGGAAACAGATTGTAAATGTCCATTAATGTTTTCCCAAAAGGGAAACAGCACATTCTCTCGGGCCTCCCTCTCTCCTGTAATATCAAGATGATGTCATAAACTTATAATTACTTCGTGCTACTCTGGAGCACCCTACATCACTTGTTACAGAGGCACGAATTCCCTCTCTGATCAGAGCACACTGCATGACTTGAGCAGGTGAAAGAGAAGTTTTGGTGCCTTACAACCTAGAAACCTGTGAAGTTTTGAATTCATATGATTAAACTCTGTTGTCTGGGGGAGAAGGACGCTTTTCAAATCATGGGCAGTGTATTCTGTACATATAATGAAGTATTAATCTTCCGGACACGTTATTCTTAACTACCAGAAAGGAACATTATTTGGACTGGCAGATGCATGGAGAAGCTATGTGATAAACTATTAATGCATTTATCAATAGAGTTGTTAAAACTTCACCAATTATATCCAGGAAAGCAAGATACTTTGTAAGAAGGATTATTTATGCATCATATTGTTAGATGACCGGCTTTTATAATACCTTATTACATTTATTTATGCATGTTAGGGGGACACTCCGTGCATGCGGAAGTCAGTGGAGAAGCGGGAACAGTAAGTTCTTGCTTTAACTCTGTAGGTCCCTGGGATTGAACTCGGGTCGTCAGGCTTGCTGGCACAGTCTTTGACTAGCTGAGTCATCTTCCTGGCCCTGCGTTTGGCTTTGAGGTTCTCGCTCCTTCGGGATAAGAAGTTATAGCACGCAAAGCTGTGAGAGAACAAGGGGTCACCAGCTGCAGTCTCTCCCAACACAGCCCTTCAATTCCGCAAGAAAAAGGCCGTAACGTCTCCTAGCCTGTCCGCCGTAAGCTTGGCTCAGATTTCTTTGCTCATCCCGAGGAGCTTCACTTCTCACCTCTTCGGCTCCGCCAGACCAGTCTGCTGACGTCTGGATCTCCAGTGCAGATTCATGTTGTTGCCAGAGTCCTACTACATCCTAGTGTCAGCTCTGCGGAGAAAAGGGCTTCCTGTTTGAAAGCCTTGTGTTTCCTAATAGCTGTACGCTCTGGAGACATTTCCTCGAGTGGTGGAGTTTGGGCAGGATGGAGGACCCAGGATCATGTCCGTCTTAATCTGATTGGTAAAACTATTTACTCGTTTGAGGGTCAGGTGCAAAGTGGGTTAGGGGCAGTCCGCGGCTGCTTCTGCCTTTGGCCCCAGAGACATTATTCCGCTCTGGTTGGCAGAGCTCTCTTCTTTGTGGTCAAAGGCTGGGGAGTCCTTGCTCCACTCTTAGGGACCGACAGGTAGACCAGTGACGCTGGCTGCTGTTTGCCACCCTCAGCTGTTACTTGCAGAGTTTGGTTCTAGGTCTTTGCTTTGCTGATTTCTTACGAAGTCCTTTCTGTATGCACCCCACCCGCCCATTTTCCAGTCCTTTCTCTGTTCTTTATGCCTTAGGCCTCAGCTAAACCACCACCTGTGTGAGAGTTCTGCACAGTCAACCTCCTCTCTCTCCAAGAAGGCATGTGGTGTGTGGTGACGCTGTTCAAACCTCAATCTAGGTGCTGATGGGCCTCTTTGTCAGAGTATGGACATGTCCCACGCCTCGAGCATCCTGCTTAGCTATTAGCATCTGAAAACTTAATCATACACTCTAAGAAAAGGCTTTGATAAAGAATTTTACTCCTGCATGTTCATTGAAGATTTAGACTTGACATATTAACGCCAAATTTAAAATTGTGTCCTCCTTAGTGCAATCCTCTGTAGTTACTAGGTTCTAATAAATATTATGTCCTCCCATCATGCAATTAAAATTTTCCACCTCATTTCACAATGCAAAACATTCACATGCTGTCAATCATTTTGAAACATGATTTTTTGACATCATATAATTTCACTTCATTTTGCAGACAGACATCGCACCAGGAAATTATTTAAGAAAGAATCCTATTATATCTTTATTTTTCCACCAAATTTCACCGTCAAATGCAGTCGTTTGTGTACATTTCAGGAATCTCAACAATAAACTTGCAAGGAGAGGGAATGGTAGTCCTCAGGCACCTATGGGCTTGGCAATCCTAAGGGCCAGGACCAGTCAGAAAACATGCTTTAGCCATGGGGAGTTTGCAAGCCTTGCAGCAGAAAGCGAAAAGGTTGCTGCTTCAGACAGCGACCACCTGGGAAGCTGGGAGAGAAACATGCGTGGGCTTTTGAACTCTCTTCTGTTTAATAACTAGCAGACACTAATGATTTGCCAAACATCCTGATTTAAGATGGCGGGAGTGGAAAGCAAGACTGCCTGCTGGTTGTCAGGTAGCCCACCTGTTCTCCATACCAAAGTTCCCCTGACCTGTGCCCACTGGAAAGCTGTTGTCCTTTAAAGCGCTGCTCGATGCGCATGTACGTCTTGTTGGGTTTTCTAGCTAACATTCTGCTCTGCTGTCAGCCAGGAGCTCCTTCCTGAAAACTCCATGTTGCCTTTTTAATGAGGGAAGATCCTTGGGGAATGATCTTGTGCTCAGCCTTTGGAGGGGCTGCAGTGGGAGGCTGGCTGGGATAGGGAGGGCTCCTCTCCTCTGAGCAGGGAAGGAGAGCTAATGGAAGTGTGGTCATGGTACTGCTCTCTACAGAATGCTTCTTAGATTTTTCTTCTCTCTCTCTCTCTCTCTCTCTCTCTCTCTCTCTCTCTCTCTCTCTCTCTCTCTCTTGAGAAGGGTCAACTATATTACCCAGGTCTCTTTATGGTATTTGTGAGAGGAAAAATGAGAACAAAACTAGGCATTGAGAGGTCCGACTAGTAGAGAAGTGTAGCGATGGTCCAGTCTGTTAGGATGGGAGACGAGGCGTGTTGAGTGTTTAGAGCAGAACAAATTTTGTGGCGCCAACTTGTGATCATTTGTCAGCCCAGGGAAGTTGATTTGATTCTCACTCAGCCAGTATCACACAGACCTTCTAATGATCTGAGTCATGGCTTCTAGCTAGTCACTTAGTAGCAAGAACAGAAGACCACTTACTACCCCTAGGCTTCATCTTGCCTCACCTTCTAGAACTTGGTTAAGCTGTTCTATGTTTAATGTACATACAGTAATGTTAAGTATCAATAACCATATCAAAGTGAAAGTCTTAGTAACAGAGGAAAGACTTTTTAAAAGATGGTTATATTTGATTATTATATTAATTACACTCATGATTTTGTTAATGGTTTGTTGGTGAAAACTGGAATGTGTTGCAACTTCACAGGACAGTCTTAAGAATTTACTACATGCTACCCTTTATCGGACTGTGTCTTTTAAAGGACATGATGACTCAGTGGATTTGATATATTGTCTCTGTTCGACACTGTGAAACCCAAATCAGTGACTGGAGTGGCAGAGCTCAGAATCAAATCTCCTGTATCCTAAATGTTTGTTCAATGATTGCTGACAATTAAATCCATACCATATTCATTTATGGATATTCATACATGGTTATCCATTAATTATACCCACGTGTGTCAGAATTGCCATCTGCGTTTTGATGGTCTGACTTGAAAATCAGAAGATCCTTTATGATTAAAGCACAGGGCACTGCTTACTCCCATCTCCCTTCTATTTCAAGGCCCATGTAATGCTCTTTAAAACCCAATCCAGAGGGTTGTCTCCAGGGATCAGGGGATGCTTAACTTTGTTCTCTAAAGCCAATTGTGCTACAATGAAGATAGTAATTAGCATTCATCATCCTTGGTGATTTTTATCTCCCTCTCTGGGGTTACATAGTGCTTATCACTGTGATACCTAAGCGCACTGACAAGCTTGCTAACTTCTCAAGAAATGATGTGGGAGGCAAAAAGCCCCTTCCTCTGAAATGTGCAATGCCTAGCCAGCTCACAGACAGCCATGGAACCTTGTCAGTGTCTCAGATATGCCATCCTCTGAACTCCTGCTTTGTCTACAAGTGTCACATTGACGCAAGCAAGTTTGCATGTGGTAGCAAGTAACCCTCTGAATTGCAAGATATACTGAAAAGTCAGAGCTATTGTGAGTCTACTTACTAATTGCTCTGGCAGGAATTACTTGGTATTAAGTAGAGAAGCTGCTCCAGTCAGCTTTAAAGAAAGTATTATCAAAGGGCTTTGTGGACATTTCTTGTAACCCACTTGTACTATCAGGAATGAGGAAATGAACAACAGGGAGGTCCATTTCCACATCCCCCATCTCCTTTCTCTGTTTCTTTTTGTCTTTCATTTTTCAGAAGACCATTTTCTTTGCTTACATGTTACCCATCCTGGCTGCCTTAATATGGCAGACTGAGCCTGTAAATTGTCTAATTTTTAAGTCCCTCTTCTCGTTTATCTTTTCAGATTTCTGAGAGACAGTTTAAGCAGCCATGATGACCATAGAGGGTGGAGAGATGGAATAGCATGCCTGTGGGGAGGGTTTTATACACTGGGCAGGTCTTATTACAAACAAAACAAGGAGATGCAAGTTTGTGTCTTTACAGCCAAGTGTAGTAAGGATTGAATGTGAATAGTGTCCTATGAAGTTTTTTATGATTTGAGAGTGGAAAAGGAAAAACCACAAAACTCTATCATGGGACATTGTAGATACAGCTGATATCAGACCGAAAAAGAGAGAAGAAACACCTAGTCTTGGATTTGACGTCATCCCTCTATTCTTTCCTTACTGAAGTTGCAAAGCCCTTCAACAGAAACTTTTGTTTCTGTTTCCATACACAAACCAACTTGATGGAACTGCAGGGAAGAAGAAGCTGACTTCAGCCAGATCTTCTTCGTCTGTTCCTACAAACCTGGGGATACACTGAAAGGCCGTCTTGTTCACCCTCACCCCTGACCTGTTCATATATATACTCAAGTACCACCAGCTATTGTTAGATTTGTGTGCCTGTCTCCAGTCGTCTTTCTCAGCACTGGGAAGCTCAGTTTTCTTTTCTTTTTCTCCCAGGAAAGCAATCACCTTTCTAGAAATCTTGAGTAGGTTTGTGTGATTTACTAAGGAAAGGTTAACTTAGACCTAATGTTAGGAAAGATTGAAGGCCAAGTCCTCTGGGTCCTGCTATCGTCCTACCTAACTCTCAGCTCAGTAGATTTCAGTTGGAGCAAGGTAGCCAATTCATTCTTGTGGGCTAAAAGTATCTATGCTCCAACAGGCCAAGATATCAAGTGTTTTCCCTTTCATTTCTTGATTCTAAGCAAAAGTGTTATGCAGATTACAAGATGATCAGTGTGGCCCATTGAGTAAGAAATATATCACTTCTCATACCTCATTCGCATATTTTCTTCCCTTAAATGGTTTTTGCTCCTGAAAATTTGATCTCTTCTAAACTGTTTTACCATTAGTCAGAGGCAGGCTTACTGAGAGGTCCATGAAGCCTGTGTTTTAATCCTACCAAGAGAACTGCACGCACAAAGAGTACCATTGCCTTTTCACCACGCTAGAGAGACTGCACAGGTATTTGTCTCAACACTGCTCATCTTTTGTCTTCTAAGGGACTTAACCTTAGGGTGATGCTGCTGAAAGATGGCCATTGAAAACATCATAAAACTGCTCCACGCTAGAATACAAAAATGTAGTGAACCCCAACCTGACGGCAACCACCCAGCAGCATGAAGAGGCACTTGCTTTTGAAAGAGCTACTGGTTTATTTGTTTTAAGAATTGTATCGCATGGGCAAAAAAGAAGAAGAGCCCTGAGCCCTTCAGGACCATGTAAAGAACAGAAGCAGCAGCATCCTCTGAGCATCTATTCTAGTAAATGATCGCACAGATCAATTTCATCTCATTTGATTGTGACTCTTCTATTTTTTTGAGGTGGCATTTTTTATTCTCTTACTTTAGATGAAGAAGTTTGGGTTCAGAAAGGTTAAGTAACTAAGCAGTGAGATTCACAGAACATTCAAGAATTTAGCTGGAATCTGGTCTCCATGTGAGTCTGAGACATTGCATGCATAGCCATTGTATTCTATTGTCTTCCAGTCATATATAATTGCTCCCTCTCAGAAGGGAACGAGCTCAACAGGGAGAGTAACTGTGAGAGGAGGAGTAGGAAGGGGACCAGGAAGCTTCCTATGAAGCCTGAGGAGAGTGGAATAAAGAGGCACTCTGTTTCCCCCCTGTTGACTTTCCCCTGCATTCCAGGGGCCCAATGGCTGATGACAAACAGATCACCACCAGGTGACCTTGAAGGGTAGAGAGAGCTGTTCTGGATAGGGGGAGATTAACTTCACACTAGAATTTCCCATAATGCATCTAATGCTCAAGAAACGGAAAGCCAGGGTAGCACAGTCTTCAGGGGAGATATTTGGGCAAAATTGATTAGGAAGAAATGAATCAGCAAAGAGACAAGGCACAAGACACTTCAGGGACAGGGTCGACTTTCCAGATGCTGCCAGTGCCCAGCAGACTCGCCTCCCCTCTTCTGTGCCTCCTAGTTCTTCCCAAGCTTTGGGTATTTCTCCCCTAGTCCCTTCTTGTGACTTCAGACACCACCCTGTCTCTTATTTAGTTGTTTGTCCCTTCCTCTTGGAAGGAGCTCTGCATGCTGAGTTGTTTGTTTGTTTGTTTGTTTTGTTTGAATATTTTGAACACATTTCAAGAGACTTACTTCATGCATTATAAGTAGTGTTGAGGGAATGCATATGTTGTTTGGTGTCCAGCAGGACAATAGCCTGGAAGTTAAGTTTCTTTGCTTCTTTGTTGACAATGTCCCCTGCTCACCCTGTTCTTTACTGATCCACTGAGGGTGTTTCATGGCTCTGTGCTGACTCCACATGTGCACTATTGGCCTCTCTTAGCCTTTCCTCTGTTCTGCTCCGCTCTTATCTCTGCATCCCCCCCAACCTTATCCCTACCCCTACACTTCTAATCCTGCCTAGTATTTCTCATCTTTATTTCACATTTCTCTTTATATCGTTCCCTATCTTTGCCAAAACCCTTACGGTCATTCTTAGGATATAAAATGGTATGAAAAGATGAAGATACCAATTTAGAGTAGACAAGATGATGACCAGGAGTCAGGAGAAATGTTTACAGTCAAGGAAGCAGACTTCAGGAGTTGCAACCCTCTTGCTTTGGCTCTATAGAACACAGTTCCCCAAGATCCAGAACAAATGCCACCAGCATCCACATCAGGCTGCAGGTCAATGGTTTGCCACCATAGAAGCATTCAAGGCATAATGTACAATGTGCTTTTTAATGGGGAAAAGACTTCGACCTCCCCCCTTTGATAACACTTTCCATATAAATACTATGTTTGTGAGGATGTTTTTTCTTACTTATCTTACAAACATTTCCATCATGCTTATTACATACCAGAGACCGTGCTAACTAGTTTTCAAGCAAATATTATCACTCCGCTTCCCAAATAAAGAAAGAGGAAGGAGGTTCTGCAGGTAGATGCTGCCACTGAGAGCTGCAGCTCATGTCTGGGTTGGCAGATCAGCACCACCACTTCCTCCCCTGCCTCAACCAATCACAGCCTTTGCTCCCAGCCATCAACACGTCTGAGCTTGAGGACATGTTTGTGAGTATTGGATGTGGTTTCATTAAGAATCCTCCAACAGTTCTCTGTATCCTTACAATGATGACAGAAATGTACAGAGGGAGAGAAACCATTGTTTCTACTTCAGAGAAATAAGGGTTCCCTATCTGATTTGTCTTAATATATTGATTAACTACTATGTGTGTACATAAATAATACTTACATATATAAACATATACATATCAGTATGTGTGTGCTTATACATATATATTCAAATGCTACATGAATATATTTTGCTCGATCCACAGAGAGCGTCATCAATATTTCTTCTTTATTCTTTTGTATGCCAGCAGCTTTCTTCATGCATTTTCATTTTCCACATTTTTCAGAGTGATTGGAATAGATCGAATACACTTCTCCTGAAATATTAAGTATACACAATCACATCCACACACTGGGCCTGTAGTTATGATCTATCATTTCAAACATCCGCATGCTAACAAAGAACGCAACGGGCCTGAGTGTGGTGAAGTATTAGGTCCAAAGAACCACCTGCCAGTCATTCATCTTCTGCTAATGTAGGCACTAACAAGACCCTGGAGTTCCTGACCCCATTGGCAGACTCTCTGTGCCGAATCTCTGAAACTACACACCTATGCACACACTCATATGCACATGTGCACACACACCCACCCACACACACACACACGCCCATGTACATACTGCACTGGTCTGCTTACACTGGCCCTGTATGTGTTTATGAAGACCAATCCATTTGATCGAGAGTTGCTGTAAAGCAGGCAAAGGGTAGCTACCTAATGCACCGTTTGTGGATTCTTTACATATGTGAGAAGTTGCCAGCCTAGACGTCCCATCTAACTTGTTGAGATTTGTCCTCGTGTCTAATTTTGGAAAAATAAGCTATATGCAGAATGGAATAGTTGGGCCAGATGGATATCATTTTAAGCCCCTAATTGACTCCACCTGACAACTCCCCACATATTGCCTCCCCCAGGAGCCCCGGGTTTAAAGTTGCATATCTATGTCTTACCTGGTTCTTTTCTTCCTTTGCAGGTTTTTCCGCAGGTTTTAGAAAACGGTATTCCTGCTTCACAAACAAGTCACGTTTATTACAGCATAATTTCCTGGCTGGTAGATCTCACTCTGCCTACTTCCCAGACACCTCTTTGGCTACATAAAGCCGTTTCATTTTCTTTTTGCCATTTCATTTGGCACGCTCACACTCGTAAGCATGCATTGGGCTTTACTACCATCTCCTTTAAAGACCAGAATTTAGAACGTCAGAGTCCTTGTTCTTTGCCTTTAAACAGCTCACAATTGGGCTGGAGAGGTGGCTCAGCCGTTAAAGGCTAGGCTCACAACCAAAAATATAAACAGCTCACAATTGGTCTAAAGTTGGGTCGATAAGTACAGAGAAAAAACTGCTCCAATACTTTCACATAAAATTCATGGAAAAGTACACTTAAGTTAATTAAATGAGTTTGTGTCATGTGGAAAAAGGTTGCGTCCTGTGAAGACATGGCGACCGTCACTGAGTGGTCCCCTCCGTAGCTATTTATGTCATCTACAGAACACGAGCATCCAGATTTAGCTGGTCATTCTGTCCACACAGCTCACCATATAAGGACTCTCTTACATATGTCCAGATCCCTGTGCTAACATCCTGATTACTTGGTGAATTTTTCGCATTTCAGCTGGATGCCTTGGCTTTGTGCAGACAGACGGCAGTGTGCTTGCCAGTTTGTATCCTTCTGCATCTGCTTTATTGATGGAGAACAAAGTTTCATTTGCTCACCGATTTTAATTTGAAAAAGAAAAGCTAATGAATGTTGGATCGCATTCTTCAGAGAAGGTAATAAGCCTTATGTGTTTTATAAAAAGCTACCACCCTCTGATTGTCAAAGTTGACTTCTTTCTTTCCGGGTTCTTCTTTGTATTGTTTTACAATCTAGGTATATCTGTTTAACATGAAATGCAGAAAATGACAGGGCTCAGACAGCTACTGCATCCAGTGACAAAGATTACTGTCATCCTGGCTCATCAGTTAATTCATCATTGGCAATGGTCCATTCCATTTCCTGGTAGCCTAGCAACAGCCAATGATGGGGAGGGCTGTTTGCCATGTGACAATGGTATGTGGTACTTTCCAGAATGCTTTTACATAAAAATAGGATGATAATTTATAAATTTACATTTTTATTTTAATAAATGGGAATATTTGGTTTTAGGAGTTGACATTCACATGGGAGCCGGTTTTATTGTGCAGACCATGACTTTATGGCGCTGGACTGGTGGCTGGAAAACAGAAATGGAGTTATCAGTTTCACACATAAGCGGGGCTTAAAGTTCAGAGCCCAAATACCTTACTTTACCTTAATGTGAGTTATGCTTCCCCGCAGATGAAGCACACGGAAATAATACATTGAAACGAGAGCTCTTCTTACAGCAGTTCTTACAGCTATGCTTACACACACATACACACACACACACACACACACACACACACACACACACACCACACCCCATGAGGTTTTTTTGAACTCTGATTTCTAGCATTTTCTTAATTGATAATAACAACAACAACAACAATAAAAGCAAAGGAAGCTTGGAGCCACAACAACCGCTGCCCTCACCACTTAAAGTCAGTTTCCCACAGAGCTCCTAACCTTCCACTGACGACTTAAGCCTCGGCAAGTCATTTAGAAACCTGCTCATTTGTCCCCAGTCCCGATTTTAGTGTGTATGGGTGGGCTAACAGCCATCGAAGCCATCTTCTGTTGAAGAAGTGATAGAAAGTCCCATTTAAATGTCATAATGCCTTTCTCTTGTTATGACAGCATCATTAAGTAAATAGTTTTATTTTACTGCTATAGTTAAGAAAATCTATAATCACCTCCATATAATTTCTTTTGAGAAAAAAAAATCTATAGTTAGCCCCATCTGTGGAGGCAGGAGTGGAAAATGGGCAACTCCCTAAAACATGAATTCCGTTAAATATTAAAGAGAGCTCATCAATGATTTTATTAGTCTCTGAGCTCAGTAAAGGCCTCACTGACATCTAAGGCCTAATGATTTTTTAAAAATATATTTAAAGCCTTGCACTGCACCTTTAAATATTGAACAATATTGAAAAATATTGAAGGCCTTTTTCGTATATTAGCTTTCGGTGGAGCTGTTGTATGATTTCCACTTCTCTCATGACATTGTAATGATGTTACCACATACAACTTTATCTTGCATGAAAAGGTGAAGTCATGAGTGATTTCTCCAATTTAAAAGCACTCAACCCTCACAGTGCTAGAAATGAATATTTTGCATATATTCATGCAACAATGATTCAATTTAAGATTTCTATTTTCAAACATTGCTTGAAACCTTCAGTATGTTCGCAGTAAAATTGCCAAAATGTGTAATAAGATTTATTATAGATGAGTAGCATTTTATTTAGTATTTCATGTTAACACGCTTTTAGGGTTACCTGCCTTAGCAGGAGAATCCATCTTTCTAATAAGAGATAACATTTTATTATATTTTTAAAAATATTCCTGCCCAAACACACACACATATATTATGGCACGAACTGAATTTTTTTCTTTCTGGCAATGCAAATCCAAACGTTGCTCAGCATCCTCACACAAAGCTGTTCTGGCCAAAGAGAAAGGAGGACGCCTTGTCTGCCTGCCTGGTTCTGAAGAACGTCTATGGCCCTCTCGCACACCCTTAAAATGGGTAAAGAATTTGGCCGTGGAGGATTCACTTTCCCGGGGCTTGTCCCATACCTGCTTCTGAAGTGAGGATACTCGGTGCCGCATAGAATAATAATTTTAAAAAGCCTCTAAGTTTCCAGTTAAATCATCACATAAAATGTACAGATTAGTAGGAGCTCTCAGCAGAAGGACCACTTTCCAGGAAGAGCTGTGCCCAGATTGATGAAGGAGCGTAAGGAGTTGTGTGACCATGTCCCAGCATCCTGTGACAGTGCAGCCCAGCTGCAAACTTGTTTTGTTCCTGTGGCCATGGCTCATCTTGGGCTCTAATCTCGTTTCCATGCAAGATTTCAGTCACTTCAGCAATGAGCCAGGGAGCCTTCCCCAGCCTGGCTATGTGGGCGTTACAGCAGTGTAACCCCCTGAAGGGTGTCCACACATATCACACGCATGCTAATGTACAAAGCAAGCTCTTTGCATGTGGGTGAGTTCCCACCACTTGACTGGGCACAGGAAGGACATACCGACTGATTCTTATTTAGATGACAACTAGAGTTGCTAGCAGCTAACTATACGTCATTCACAGGCGGCACAGCGATATAGACGAGATTCTGTCTTTGATTACCTTTAATTCCACTGTATAAAAAAGTTACTGCAAACTGGAGAGGCCTCGTGGCAGTTAGTGACTTGTCCTGCGTTTCCAGGAGGGAAGACCGTAGTGATCTTATTAGGCCCCTGGGTGGGCCAAATTTTCCTAATTACATGGAAATCAGAGGCAGCCCTTAGACTGTGGTATCTTACCTGTGAGAAGTAAACACTCCCCTGCTGTCAGTAATGTCCTGTAAATCATGTTAAAGAGAGGCATAATTAACATGTTTGATCAAATCAGGCTAAAGCTATGAGGTGCTTGAATGAGTAAAGCCACTTTTCCTAGTCAACTGTGAATAGATTCTCCAGGAAATGACAATATTTGGGGTGTCTCCCCAACCCTCTCTCACCTTCCACTGTTTGGACATCTGTACAAGATGAGAAGAGCTTTGGTTAAAAAGCCCCAGGAGTCCTTCACTGGTCCCTCTGGGACCACAGCCCTTGGCTACAGAGGGTATGAGGACTGATACAGGGAGGGGACAGCCACTTCGGGTCCAAGAAGAAACCTCCTCATGCTTTTTGTCCAAATGAAAGCTTTATATTTTCTGGGCAGGGCCAAATGAGTTCTGCTTGTAGTACACAGACCGTTTAGGGAGAACAGTGTTCCTGGTTAAAAGACAGGTGGCTTGGCACAAGCTATCCCCATCTTCATGTTTTTAAAAAACGTACATTGAAAAAATATTCATCAAACTGCCAAAGGCTAATTAGAAATGAAGCTGCGTGCAGGTGAGTGCCCAAGTGGAATAGTTGAAAGGTATTTCAAAGGCATTGAGCCCCCGAAGTACACCATCCAGAGACAACCCCTGGAGTCTGTAGGGGAAACAATGTTGTTCTTTCTTTCAAGGACAGAAGAAGGAAGAGGGCTTGGAGGGGAAGAGGAAAGGTGGGGAGAAGGAATCAGAAGCCACCTCCTGGGAAAAAAACATCAGTGGCAAATGTCCTTAGTAGTTAGCAGTAAACCTGCACTCACATGGGGATTTAAGCAGTGTAGCTGGGTTGGCTCTGGTTCTGGGGAGTCAACAAGAAGCATCATCAATAACAAAGGCAGAGACAGTGATGGAGTCCACTTCACCCCTTCACATCCAGTGAAACAGGTAAAATAATTCTAGTGTCTCTTCCAGGAACAAGGAAGGAATTTTCCCAGGTGACATAGGGTGTTGGAGTAATGGCGTCTGGCCTAAGGCTTGTCTACAACTTTTCTGGTTCCTTCTGAAACACAGGGTATGAATTTGCTTCCACAACCCCAAGCCCGGTGTTGCTTCATAGCCTCTGCCTTGGGTTGAATGAGTCTCTTAGAGGAAGCGATCTTGCTCTCTGTCGGTTGTTTGCGTGACTGGAGAAGGGTGTGGGGATGCACCAGGGATTAGATTATACTGGGACTACTTATGGGAATAAATAAAATAAGCAAGAGTCCAGTCATTGTATAAATCCCAGAAAAGAACTGTATTTTTATTAGAATCATGCAAATTCATCTTGACCAATATATATATTATTGTATAGAACAGAGGGACCTAAGGTGGTAGCTTTCTGTGGTCTATTTCAAGTTTAAGGTACAAATACTGTTTATTTATATAGATATGTAAGTGTTCTGTGTGCAACACAGTGTACATTTTTTACTTATATTGTGATAATCTTTTTAAAATGTAAGGATGAAGAATGCTGTTTTATGTATTTGAAAATCCCGTCTTTATTAGCCATGAGTGACTTAAATTGTGACTTAAGAAATACAGACAGTGTAGATGTGCCTAGTGACTCAATTTCTTGGGACAGACTATTCAGGAAAAAATGTGTTAAAAAGACAAATGTGGGGCTGGAGAGATGGCTGAGCTGTTAAAGGGCTTGCCTTGAAGGTAGGTATGAGCATAGGAGTTCGAATCCCATGAGCAGCTGTGATTGCTAAGCTGTGATTGCAGCTGCAGAGGACTGGAAAGGCTATCTCTAGAGCTTTCTGGCTAGCAAGGCTAGCCAATACAGAGGAGCTCTGAATTTGATTGACAGACTATGCCTCGGTGAGTAAGGCAGAAGTGGATGATTTTCAATATCAATGCAAGACTCCTGACTCTTGTGTACTTGTATGTGTACACAAAGCCAAACATACCACAAATAGGTAAAACCATGAATACAGTGTATAATCTACACACATACAAACACAAACAAGAGAGGAGAGAGAGAGAGAGAGAGAGAGAGAGAGAGAGAGAGAGAGAGAGAGAGAGAGAGAGAGAGAGAGAGCGCTGGCTATGTTGGAACTAGGGCTGTGTTTGCATTAAAAGCCTGATCTAGGTTTCCCCATATTCCCACCCCGATAAAGCTCACCTCAGCACTGTTACTTTCTTAGTTTTTTTTGAATGGTTTCTCCTGAATCAAGACAAACTGATGTATGTTTAAAATGAAGAGTGGTATACTAGTTGCCTTATTCCTTCATTTCCTCTTTGGAAAGAGGGAGCTCATCAACTTAAACACAACCTCAGTGTCTCTACCCCGTGCCATCCTTCTTAGACTTGTCTGGCGATGGAATCTTGTCTTTATGAGGTTACTGTGTCATTCAACTAAGTGCTACGTTTCAATCTTAATCGGGCGAGGGTCTTAATAGCATCGTCCTGGGGAGGTCTTTACTGACCACCATATTTTAAATTGCATAAAAACTAATCCACAATGTGCTTTCTGTCTTCTTTTCTGTTCATTTGTCTTTAAGGTATAAACTACCATCAAATCCGTGTCTTTCCCCCATTCATAAAAGCTCTATTGGAAAATACCGTTTGTCCATTTACTCACCAAATCCCCAGGGTTCAGACTCGTGTCTGGTACACATAGGCGATTGAGAAATACCCAGGAAGTTTGTGACTGGAATGAATGGGCCTGACTTATCAAGTATTTTTTTTTTAAATGTGCAACAAATTTAATAATTCATCAATTTTAATGTCCTCGTTTGTTCTCTGTCTCTTCCAGACTTTTCTATGTGTTGTTTCTTTTGATAATTTATATGACATCGAAATGTGGACCATGGGGAAAAAAATCATCATTTAAGTTATTTTACCTCCCCTAAGACAGCTGACTACTTCAGCAAGGAGCTCAAGTTCTGACCGGCTGTTTGGACGCCATGAGGACATTTTCTTCTTTTCCTCATGCTGTGCCTCAGTCTCTGTAGTTAGTTTCTTGGCATGGGAATTTGATCAGAGGTGACTTGAGCCATGACTTAAACTAAAAGGACTTGTTTAGGTAGCTTCCACACCAAGATGCCATAGCAAGTGTGAAGTCTGAAAACACTGGGTTCTGCAAGGCTATGATCCGCTGGTTCCAATCTAAACATAGCTGTTGGCTTTGGACTGCCACTTTACACCTCCCTACTGTGCGTGCCCTCTCTTTCTTTTCTTTCTGATGGCATTACGCACACATGCCTCTGGAGATCACCACCTACCTATCTGCCTATGTCACCACAGAGAGAGGAGGAGGAGAGAGGGGACCAAGAAGTGACCGATCAGCCGGATAACTGAGCAGGAGCAGTGTTCTGCTCTTCGGTTTGCAGGAAATGATTGCGAGCATCACTTACACCTGCCAGGAGGCTCTGGGGAATTGTTTAGGATTTTCCCAGGGCTTCCACAGAGGTGGCTGTGTTTCCACACTGAGCAAATCTGCAAAACGGTCTATAGCGTGCACACGCTGGGCAATCACGAGGAATTCTTCAAAACAACCTCAGGTTGGTAAATTTTCCCACCCAAAATAATAATAATAATAATAACAATAGTGGGAACAGCCACAATAAACAAGCATGCCCTGTATGCTTCCACCCAATTATTAGCTAATAATGCATAATTATGATTAATTCCACTCTTTAAATGCAGATCCTAAAGAGCAATAACCATTTATTCGATGTTTTCGCGTTATTTTCCGGCGCGTCCCCATGTCAATTATGTTTTGTCAGGCACATCTGATTGTGCTCTAGTGTGGTTTGGATGGTTTGGTAATTGTACATTAAAAAAAAAATAACAACACGTGTTTAGTATAAAAATTAATTACGTTAAGCATTGCTACTAATTTTGCCAGGCGAAAAAAAAAATGTCATCCCACAAATTCTGTGCACAGCGTGGATGGCCAGCCTACTTAGGGGCTTTATGGTCTGTGGCTGGGTCTGCGAGGGAGCTGTTTCTCAGAGCTGAGACAATGCAGTGGACACAATCTGCCGCCGCTCGGGTCCCTGCGTTCCCTTAAAATTTGTCTTTGGCCTCCGCCTAATCAACCACTCCCCAATCTCAATTACAATAACGCCGTTGCTGGAAATATCATTTTGAAATGGTGCTGCATTCCAAATCGACAGGCTGCTGCCAGCAAGCTGGACGGTCAAGGATGAAGCTCAGTTCTTTTAGTTCTGTCTTATTTAGAGGAGGCCGACTCTAGGTAATAATTAAGACGTAGTTATGCTGTAGAAATCTACCCAGAAAATTCTGTGAGCGCAGGCAGGGAGTCGCAGAGCGAGGAGACAAGAGAGGCAAAATCAGGTGGGATTGGGTGGAACAAAGTCCGCTCAAGGTTGCAATCTTTGGGGAATATTTTATGGTGGCGTATTAAAAATATCTGGTTCTTAAAATAATTGTTCTGCTCCTGTAACTCAAAATAGTGTTTGGTAAGAGGAAAGAGAAAGGGAACAGCTAGTCGGCTTTATTCCCAAGGTTTTATTAGTCTGATTCTTCCTGATTTAATCAGCCACGAACACAGCTACCAGCAGACGGTGACTTTTCCCTGAGATACGCTTCCTGCCCAGAATGCTGGGTTGCGATTGTAGGTTAATGTTAATGAAACATGAAAAGGCGGGCCCTTTTTAGGAAAATTTGTTATTAACAAATAAAGGCTCGGTAACATTTAGAATCACACCAGGAATCACACTGTCAGAAATATGGCTAGAGCAGATTCTAGAATCAGCCTGCCACGCTCAAGTGATAAATTTGTTTACATCCCTGAAAAGTTCTAACTCGTCTGCACGAGGTGACGTCTCTACTTTTCACGTTCATGTTCAATTCGCAAACATAAAGAGACTCAGAGCCATTAGGGAAGCTTTCATTTTGGCTGGGGAAGGACGAAATGATAGCGATAGTGGCTTTCATAGCAGAAAATAATTGTATACTTTTCTTATTATTATTTTTGGCAAGGCGCGCACATTTCAGCTTTCCGGTGTATTACATCATTACATTGTATAATGCATCATAATGATAGAGTGAATGGAGATGAAGAAATGCCAGTGTCTGCTCCAAGTTTAAAGACAGAGAGACGGTGCACGCATTTTCAGCTGGGGAGCTGCTGCTTGGGAGGGATTCTCCGAGATGCAGCAAAGCTGCCTTCGAAGCCACTTGGCATTCGCATTAATTGTGGACTTGCCAACCGGCCAGTTTCACTGGCGCATAAATTAGTGGGGAATAATTCCACTTGTCTTAAGGACCAGATTTCGGGAGGACTGATTTGTGAGATGAAGATGACTGCTTTTGCAGTACGGGAACAGCCCACCCTGGGATCTTTGCTGCACAAAATTATCCTGGGCTCACCCCCAGCATGCTTGTCTGAGTGGTTCCAGTGGCTATCAGGACAAATATAATGTTTTTGACAATATTATTTTCAACAGTATATTTGCGTGTTAAAGTAAATCAGCTTTCAAGTCCTCATTATTGTAGAGCGAAAGCCTGCTGCAGCACCAGGAGAGGAAATTCAAGCACTCTGGGGACTAGTGTGAGTACTGAGAAATGCTAACTGGGAGGCAGTGACCATAGGAGGTACCATGTAGGGCACGCTTGTGGTGAGCCAATGTAGCTGGTTACAGGAGAAAAGGGAATTTCGTTTAACATATTTGTTCTATTTCTTTGTGATTATGTTGCATCATACTTTTTTCATTGACTAATTTCAAAAGATTTATTCTTTTCTTATTTTGTGGCTATTCTTTTTTTTTTTTTTTCATTCATGGATGTCTGACACCATAAGTGTGCATTGCCACGGAGGCTAAAAGCGGGTTTGGTATCCTATGGAGCTAGAGTTAAAGTTGGTTGTGAGCTGCCGTGTGGGTGCTGGGAACCAGACCAGTTCTTTGGAAGAACAGCTACTGCTCTTAGCTCATGAGTGGGCCATCCCTCAGCCCATGTCTGTAGAAATGTTTACTTGCCCGGCAAAGCATTTTACATTTTTCGTTCTACAGCAGTGAACACAAATATATAGATTATTTAATGAATGTTTTTCAGGAATTTGTAGCCCAGACTGGCCTTGAACTCCCGATCTTCTTACCTGGGGCTTCTGATTGTGGGATTCAGCCTACACCCTGCTGCCTTTAACACTCGGTAATGAACTGTATGAGAAGAGTTCACCCGTTCATCCTAACTGTGAGACCAGTTTTGCATTCTGTTAGCTATGAATAGGGAATGAGATCAACCTGGATTCTTATCTCCCCACAGTTTAGAGGTCCAGATTTCACTACATCAAAATCTCATAACGATTCTGGCCACACCTGGGTTTTAATGTTTACATAAAAGCTACCCCAAAAGTCACTTTAATTGGGTCATTCAGACTCAGATTTATTGAGAATAGCCACACTGGCTTTTTTTAAAAAATATAATCTTAGAGGACAAGGAAAAAGAATAAAGTTGAGTGCCTGGATGCTTTTGGCTGGGCATCCTAAGTATTAGTGTTTACATGGACATAGCCTATACAAGGCCATGAGTTCAATTCCCAGCACCAAAAAGAAAGAAACAAAGAAACAAACAAAAAGCCCAAAACAAACTCACCAACCAAACAACCAAACAGCCAACAGTAACACTCGGTTTTTTGATGACAGGATATTTTGTGTTTTCTACACTTCATGCAACGCAAGGTTTACTTAACTAAATGAAATATAGAGTGGAGAGGTGCTTAGTTCAATCCGGAATTACCAGCCCATCAGCTGTCTATCCTCCATGTGGTGGGATACGGCTGCTGCTGCTTTACACTTTACAGGGGTTGTGGATATAAACTGTTGTTGAGCAATTCCAATCAGAGGCTTCTGAGTCATATGAATGAATAGGCCTGTGACCTGAAACTCTAGTGGCTTTGGCAGAACCCCTAGAAACGCAGAATCATTGTCACGTTTCAGGGTTTTGATGAGTCAAGGAGGAGATAGGTATCTGACTCTGGAAGCTGACGGTCTTTGACCTTTGTACAAATCTCTCTCACAGCTACCATCTGTTGCCGCTTATAAGTTGACAGTGCTATTGTGTTTTAATAATTTCTAGATCTCGTTACAGCCTTCGAAAGCAGCCCACTACCGGTCCCATTAAGCACTCTTGCTTGTGTTTTGCTCTCTGCATGACTACCAAGCAGGACCCTTTCTCTGGGAATCCTCCATCAATTCTCATTCTCAGTGTTTCCCACTCATTCCTTCGAGTCCTCTCCTCTTTAGTGCCTTAATCCATTGCCTTCACTCACCATTAGTATTTATCCAGTTTCACTGTAGACTGCTGGCCACTGTGGTAAGGCTGGACAAACAGGATCTCCATAGAAAAGCCACTGGTTCTTGCAGCTTCCCTTCCGACAGAGGAAGCGAACCTTACTCCATCAAGACTGCAAAGATGGCTATTGACTTGCAGCGGGTGAAGTGCGTAGAAGGTGAGGTCCAGCCTAGCAAGAGGGCATGTCCCTGGGCACTGGCACAGTCTAGGTTGAAAGGATTTTCTTGAGGAGGTGGCATTGGGTTGACATCTAGAAACCGATGAGGTAAGATGAGAAAAGAATCTATCATGTTCTCTACCTGTGCTGCGCCCAGAGGAGCTCAGCCTGTCTCCGAGGAACAGCTGATTTCAGAACACGTTTTCTAACCCCGTAGTGAACAGTTAGTTGCCACTTCTTGGCAGCTCACATATAATTACTGTCAAAAATATTTATTTGACTTCCTTCCAAATACACCTCATTCATCTATCCATTCATTTAGTCAACAAACATTTACAGAACATCCAGGGAGGTCTTTTTCATACTTTGCATATCAATTCTGTAACCACACACCTCTTCAGTGTATTTTTCCATCTCTAGATCTGGTTTTATTTAACTATATGAACCGTATGCTCTGGTTTCTATGTCAGCAACTTAATCCCTAATGCCGCAGTGCTGAGAGGTGGGAACTCTTGGGAGGTTATTAGGTCTTGGGGGCATTGTTCTCAGGACTGTGTTAATACCACCATTATGGGGATGAGTTAGTAATCTCAGGAGTGGGTTGCTGATAAATGATAAGCTTCCGTCCTTCCCCTCATATTCTCTGTCCACACATTCCTCTGCTATCTGACACTGTCCACCATGTCATTTGGCTCTTAATCTTAGACTTCCCAGCCTCCAGATACTTAAACCAAATATACTCCTATTGTTTATAAACAGTCCAGTTTGTGGCCTTCTGTAATGGCAACATAAAATAGCCCAGGGCAACATGTTAAAACTTTGTGAGTAGGCAACATCTTCGATTACGTGGTATCCCTCCCGTTCAATGACTTGCACATAGTTGTCACTCTGGAAGCTGATGATCTTTGACCTCTGTCAAATCCCTCTCACAGCTATCATCTGTTGCCCCTTATAAGTCCCTGGCAGCATCCTGCAATGTTGAATGTTTCTAGCCTAACAAAAAGCATAATTAGGAAGGTAAATCTGCTGAAACTGAAACAAATCATTTAATTCATTCCACAAGCCAAATGGAAAATGATTTTGAGATTATCCACTGTATTGGGTTATCTGCTCTACTGCTCTGTACCATTAGCTTAGGCAGTTGGGAATTGCTTGCAATTCACAAAGAAGCAGATTGTGTTTGGTTTGCATTGGCTGTGTATCCTTCTCTGAAGAGGCTATGAGTCCTCTCCAATTCAGCGAAGGCAGCCAGTCAGGGTGGCCAGCAAGCCAAGTCGCGTTCTCCTGTGTTGGTGCTTCTGTGCGGTGTAAGCATCTGCACATGTAGTCAGGCTTTCTTCTGCCTAGCCCCTTATTGGCTGAGTGGGGCAGGCCTGAGAGTGGTTCAGGCATCTGGACTTTTGGGTAACAGAGATTCCTCTTAGGATTCCCCCCTCCTTAGGAGGGTAATTGATTAGACATTTCCCTGTCTAGAGTCGACATAAGGCAGATGCTGCCTGAGTTTCTAAAGGATTCTACAACCTCCTCACCATAAAAGATTTTGGGATGCTGAACATTTCAGTGGTCATGTTCTCTTGGAGGCTTTAATGTAGCTTGTGCTATTCAGAATATGTTCCTTTGGTCGGACAGAGTAGTAGGCCCACCATGAAAAGCTCTTTACAAGTTTAGAATGACTCTATCCTGAAACATTCTTCCTGTGTTGAGTCAAAGATGGCATTTAAAGAAGAACAGCTGAAACAACAGAACTGTGAAGTAGACCATGAAGAAGTTCAAAGGCAAAATGACCAATACTACAGTTTTAAAGAGAGTTTGGCTCTTTGCAAAGCCTAAGACCAAGTGTTTCAGAAACACATTGGTGGGAGAGGACACAAGAGCATACGGATGGGTAGATAGCTAGAAGATTTTCAGATAGGTAAGAATTAGGTTTTCTTGTTCGCTTGCTTCAAGTGTGGCTGGGTAGTCTTAAGAGATTTTCTTCATCATCTTCTTCAAATTCAATTGGAGGTACTTTTTGTTCTCTGTCACATCAGGGCTGCCGGTGACCGTAAGCCCACCCTGGCAATGTTTGGCCTCTTAGGCAAGAGGGGCAGAGTCAGGCATTGGACGGTTTCTCACGTATCACAAACTTCTTAAGAGTTCGGCTCCACTTCCTCAGAGTGTATGAAGGCTGGAGTCCTAAGGAGGAAACATTTAATAAAAAAATGTAACACCTGATTCAAAACAGATCATTTAAACTGATTAGGCAAATTTGCTAGTATCACTTTATGAATGATGTTTTTAATGCTAACCCAGATAAAATAACACGATGGAGAGTATGTTACTTTTAAAGTAGTGTAATTCTCAGATTAAAAACCATTACTATTAACATTACTATAGACTAAATGCAGGACTCTGTCATCTGTATTAGCAGGTCGTAAAAATAGAAGAAAAACATGGGTATAACCACATGTTTAAATGATAGCTCGGTGCTTTTGCCCTCAGTAAAACCTAAGCTGTTAAAACAACTTCCCATTAGACTCTCTTGATGCTAACATTACCAAAGCATGCTGAATTCACTCTGCTGTCCTCCATGACACTTTCTTCTTCTCTCCATTTCTACTCTAATGCTCATTGCAAAGGTTAGAGAATGACTCTTAAGGGCGACTAATAAATGGGCCCCACAACTACAAGCACCTGGACTCTGCCAACCACCAGGAACAGACCCTCTCCCTGACTGCACATCTATGAGCCCCTGCTTATCAAGCCCTCCATCTAGAGTTCCCAGACCTCTGGCTGGTGAACACTGAGGTTATTATCGTGTGTCGCTTTAAGTTACCGCATTTGTGGTCATTTCCTACCAAGCAATAGAAAACTGAAATAATGATTCTTCCTATACTAATATTCCATAACCACACTTTTAAAGGGTCAGGTCTATAAGCTCTTGTAAGATCCAGTGCATGAAGTTATAATTTGACTACACTTTTCAACCTATACACATTACACAGTAAAATACATTGTTTTAGGTTTGGGTCTGTGCTCCTGTTGCCACCCAGGTGCTTCTACCTCCAAAGAAGGAGGTCTGATGGTGGAGGCACAGCTGGTACTCAGGAACCATCTGGCATATCCCACAGCACTCTCAGCCCAGTCTTCATTTGTCTTCACAGACGTATTTGGTCCAGGTAGGACTATTTAGCTCAGAGGGGCCCGAGAACAACTGCTCATGATAGCTCTTCCTAACAGTCCTACCCATACTGGAATTTCCACTAAAGCATTCATTGACAGTCTCCAGGATGATCTAGGCAGCCTTTCACGTTGGTCCTTCTCCGTTCTGCCCCAGGGAGAATCTGACCAACTATATATTCATTGCTATTTTCCCCATTATTTATTACCTAGACAGAATAGCGTGATTAATTATTGATCATAGACCAGTAACTGATTAAAGCGTGGTTCTGATCAGCAGTCAAAAGTCATCTGTTTCCAGGCATTCGTAGTTCTGCATAGACAGTGACAGAAGAATACCCTTCTTCCTGCATAAAATATGACACCTGTGGACAGGCTGGAGTTACCAGCCAGTCTCAGAGCCTTTCAACAGCACTTTGTCTTAATCAATGTGAAATAAGGATTTGCCAAAAGAGAGAAACCGTTTCGAAGATTTACATGTAGCAAATACGATCTGAAATATAATAGGAGACTTCTCATTGGAATTTGTTTCTCTTACAGACGGGATGCTTGGCTGGAGAGAAACTCGCTAGGAGTAGCTCCTGACCATTTAGGAAGCAGGTCAGCGTTGGGCTCCTTCCCTTCCCCCTCCCACCTTGGTGAAAGTTGGAAAATGACACAACATGGTGGGGAGGAGCAGTGGATTTGTGGTCTGCCACTGTCTTTCAGACCTTCATAAATTTTGACAGAAGGCACTGCTTTTGTCTCAACAACCTTTGTCATTTGTCCATTGGCAAATGGGGTAAATTTAAGGAGACTTCTAACCCAGAGCTGAGGGCAGCAGTGTCCTTAGGGTGTCTAGCAGTGTTGCTTGCAGAGAGAGGTGTCCCAGGCGTCAGGCTCTTCCTCACTGTCTCTGTTTGAGCTTCTCTAGTTCCTTCCAGAAGCTCGCAACCATTCTGCTGTTTAATTTTTCCCCCCCAACAGTTGCTCAATCTCCAAGCGGCCAGTGCATTTCAAGGACATTGTTTCTGTCCACTTCAGATGCTTTTCAGGCCTTGCAAACAACGAAAGCCCAATTAAGAAAATCAAGCAAAGACCAGAAGCCAACTGTGTCTAATTTGCAAACTCTTCATCACGGCTGAAAGTGAGGCTGGTACCAGTTTGCATTCTACAAAAAGGAACAGTAGAAAAAAAATGTTTTAAGTCCCTTAAAATACATTTTTAAAGATCATGACAAAAAGCCTTTACCAAGAGGGCTGAAATTCACTTGAAATAAGTGAAGCCTTAGGAATTAATGCCCAGTTGTTAGTTCGTGGGAGGATTTTTATTGAAAGTCTCCAAGGCAAAGGAAAACTGCCTTTATTGAGTGGGAGGGGTGGGTGGCTGATCTTGACTGTCAGACACTTGCAGTGAATTCTGGATGGACATTCCTACCCGGAGTTGTTAGGTTCTCTAATCCAAGAAGTGTAGACGCTTCTGGCCTGCTCAACAAAGGTGATGGTGTTAGGCAAAGGCCTGAGAGTTGAGGCATCAGGCTGGTTCCTGAGCTCCCATTTTTTCCCCCATGGCCTTGATTTTATCACCTAACCGGCCACCGTACTCTCTATTAATCTGCAACATGAGGACAATAGTGGTGAGATTCAGTGGTGAGATTTTCACAAGTAACACGTGCAAAAACAGTAACACCATTCCTGACACTGAGGTGATGGATAAGTCTTGGCTAGCCACTTTTTTCCAGATAACTGTTATAGAAATTTGATTTACAGATCTGAGTGACACTGGAGAATGGGTCATACCTTTGCCTGCATATGTTCATAATGTGCTCTCCAGTCAATCAAAAACAGAGTGGTGCTTACAGAGTAATTTGTGAATGCAGATTTCTAAACGTCTGTTTGAGGCATGGACAACGGAAAGGACAATGGAATCTTTAGGAGACAAGTCTATTTACTGAACACTCACTGAGTGAACATTATGTGCTAGACACTGGGCAATGGCTTGGGAGACAAAGATGAACAAAATATTGTTCTTGGCTCAAGATTTTATAGTCTATGGATGTATTTATTAGCAGAAGATTTTAAGTATGGTGAAGAGAGCCATTATGAAGACAATGGAATTGGGATGCCATGGGGAACCAGGAAGTATATGTGGAAGAAAGGATTTGAGGAGCAATTCAAAGAGCTAGTAGGTGTTCTGTAGGCAGACACGTGAAGAGAGAACCTACCAGGCAGTGGGAGCCATGCAGAAAGAGAAACCATGGAAGACCATAGTGATTCAACTCTACTGGAACACAAAATACATGGTGGGGGGGGGGACACAGCAGGATAGTCTAGCCAAGCCTGCCTGCTACTATACCACGTATTCAGTTTGAACCTCGTAGAGAGTGACAGAGAGATTTTAAATGTTAGAATCATAGAATCCAATATCTGGTAGGCTGATTGGCAGAATGTAGGACTAACTGGAGGCCGGAAGCAAGGGATAAACAGTTATGAGGTAATGGCAAATGTGGAAGAACTCACTGGTTATGGAAGGAGTCAGAGGAAGAGGAAGAAGGGCCCATGAGTGAACCAGAGGTGTCTGGGGTAGAGCAGGCTGTGGGTCAGCCACACCACTGTTGGATATCTGAAGTCCACTGTGATGTGCAGTGACGTGTTGCATAACATAAGCTCTTGCTGGATTTGCCTGGGAGTCCTTCACTGGCCAGTTCTTACTATCGCCTTGAAATCTAAATAGACCAAAGTCATGGTGCTCCAACCTTGGTGACTGATGATGTGGCTTTAGCCTAAAACTTAAGGAGTGCCTGCTGCCCGTGAACTTCAATTTGTCCTCAGAAGAGTTTGCAAAAACGGACAACACGTTCCCTAAAACTTTTGGCTTCTTGAACACTTCAATTAAAAACTGTGACCACTTAGATATCCTATCTAAGCATCAGTTCTCACAACTGTCTACCCATTCATCTATCCATCCTCCATCTGTCAACTGTCCATGATCATCTTTGGAGAGCCACAAAAGCCGCTACTCAGTTTTAACAGATAATATGAATCAATTAAGCAACCACTGGATTCTGAAAACAGCTGGGTAAATTTAGGATACTACTGTGAAACCATTTTTATTCTTTTTTAAAAAAATCTTAACCCTCCAAAAATTTGCTTACTTGATCTCTTAATGTAACTTTTGCATTTGTTAATATCTAATATACAATTTTATAAATGTAACGTATTTGCACATATTTCTCTGTGTGTGAATAGAATGTTTCAGTGAGTTCCTTCCCAATAAAGTAATTACTGTGGACATAAACTTTTGGTAGATGCATATGTGTATAAATACATATATCTTGTTTGTGTATATATATACATATGCATACTTTGACCTTTATTCTATATATACTAACCAGCATAGAACAGGTAAGATTAAAAGAAAATTTGATAGCACTTTAAGATTCTATCTTTGTGAAATCATTTTATATTCATTGTAATAGCATTGATCAAAATGAATTCATTTGGTATTCATGTAGATGTCACGTGGACTTCCATAGGTATTTCTTTGTAAATTAGCATTTCTCAGAGGACACTTAAAATAAGTGTTACTGAAAGTCTTCATTACACATATTGCTGAGATTAGTACATTAAGGACCATGTACTTACATAATACTAATGCATTTCTGCCACTTAAAATACTACATTACCCATTTCTGATATCTAGCAAATATCTCAGGCAATTTTGAGAATTACTGACATCCTAAGGAAAGAAGTACTTTTATGATCAAGCAGGTTGCCTGTATTTTCTTGTGATTTTTTTGAAAGCTAAGGTTATATTAGATACAAATAAAAAGGAAATTAAAATGAAATGTATATGATGCCCTTAGTGATGTTTAATGGCTCTCCCAGTCAGGCTCTCCCAGTCAGGCTCTCCCAGTCAGGCACCCAAAAGGAAAAAAAAAATACAAAAAAGAAACAATAACCAGGAAAACCCTTACTGATTTTTTTTATGTTTGACAGAAGATCACCTTGTTTTTCTTAATGCAAATGAAGAGGTTGTGGATCATGTATTTGCCCAGAAAACATTCAATTCCTGGATGCACCCTTTTGGAGCTGGACTCATCTGAGAAATAAACAAATACGCAAGCAAAAACCTAAAGCTAGGGCCATTGCTCCGGCCTGTTTGTACCTCCCCGCTTCCACCTCTCCTCCTGCTGTCTCATGGGTTCGGTTGGGCCGAGACTCCCGTGGGTTCGGTTGCGAATGGAGGCAGCTACCCGGACAATGCCATTGCTGGGGCGTTCATTCTGGAGCAGGGCATGGCATTGCTGTTTCTCAGTTGCTTGAGAATTTTTACAGCAAAAGGTCTGGTGCGGGGCCAGAGCACAGCATGACAACAGGCTTGCAGGTCCACAAAGTAAAGCTTTAGGGCACAGCAGGGTATTCTGAATCCTGGTGGGACTATTCTTAGAATCACACTTTAAAGATAATATGCGTTGAAGAATAGGGTTTCCTGGTACCCTGTGGGTGGGAATGCTAAACAGAACAGCCACAATGGAAAATAACATGGCAGCTTTTCAGGAAATTAAAACTAGAATCACCATATGATCAGGAAATCCCACTTCTGGTCCCTGTATTTATCCAAAAAAAGATAAAATCTGGATCTAGAAGGGTATTAGCTCAAATGTTCATCGCAACACTTCCCACAACTACAAAGGTGTGAGAACACCAGGAATGCCCACGAACAGATGAACGGATCAAATTATACCATGCACACACGGTGGAAAGTTATTTAGACTCTACGCAGTCATGGCTATGTGCACCAACATGGATGGACCCCGAGGGCATTAATAGGCTAAGTGCAAGAAGTCAGTCAGTAAGAGACAAATATTACTTGAGAAATCTAAAACAATCAAACTCATGGAATGAAGATGGGGTGGTGGTTTGTAGAACTGATGGGGAGATCAAGTTGAGAATCACTAATCAAAGGGATGTAAGTTTCATTCACCCAAGCAAGCAAATCCTAGACATCTGGGGACAGCTCTGTGTCTGTAGCAACCCACGTTGTACCCTTTAAAGGTTGTTGAGCAGGCAGGTTACTTCATGGTTCCTCGTGACAATACCGTAACTGAACAAATGTGTATCTGGATTAAAAAGTTTGGCCCTTAAGAATTTGGGTCCACGCATGGGAGATCCTTAAGGCTTCTCAGAGGCATAACTCATCAGCTATAGAACCCCAACTACTCCAATTTTTTTTTTTTTACAGATTTCCTCTGTCTTTAATCTTCCTCTGCGTAGATTGTCTACACCTGTTAGCACATCAGGAGCTGTCCCTCGGATGGGCGGTCTCCTTGCAGACACACTGTCAGGACACATCACCTTATTTGGTGCTGACTCAGTGGGAGCCAAATTTCCAGCAGTCTACCAACTCACACCTGCAGAATTTGCCAGCACATCCGTTTTGCAAACACACAAAATGGGTAATTGGGCACACAAACGCCTATTTGCATTGCAATTTGGCATTTGTATACACAGTGATGGATTTTTTCATGTGCAAATGAGAGGGACACAAGTGCAAAATGGATGTCCTCAAGTGAGAAGGGTGCCTTTAAAAACACATACATCCTTTCAGAACCCTGCTAAACACGTGAGGACTGCCAGGAAAGCATGCAGGGATACTGGTCACCTGCCATCTCAGGTAAAGTCCCCAGGCAACACAGTTCCCTCAAAGATGCTCTCCCTTCACAGTAGAGGGGTAGCCAGAGTTTTTATCATAACAAAGGACTTGGGGAAAGTAGCACAAAATCAGCTGATAAATATTAACACTTTGGCTGTCATGTGCGTAAGAAGCTTTTACAATCTTAGTGAGTTTGGCATTTTCTGATGATCGTCATATGATACCAAGCGGTATCATATTGTTCTGTGACAATAGTTTCGAGGTGTGTCCTTCTGTTTGAGCTGGAAAATTATGCACACATGTGTACACAGAAACATTTGGAAGCTTAGATTTTCGAAACTAATTAAAATGATGCACGGTGGACTTGCGCAAGGCATGGGTGCACTGCGGACATGCTTCCCGAGTTCGAGCTTGTTCTCTGCTTTCTCTTGTCTGTTCATCCTTGGCTCTTTAAAACTCAGCACTGCTCATTCAGGCCTCCTCATGTCCAGAGAGGCCCAAGAAAAGAAGTTGGCTCACTCAATATGTCCTAGGTATGTGTGGTCAAGGGCTGTGCCTTCTTTGTCAACTCCACACCTGTGTCATTCTGACATCCTAGCCTGATCCACTGCACCGGAATCCCTGTGGTCCTCTGCTCCTGGCAACTCCAAAGATGTCTTCTCTGCTCTTTCAGATTCTAAATTTTCTATTCTGCCTTGGCTCTTCTTTCTTCTTTTGGTTCTTTTTTTTTTTTTTTTTTTTTTTCAGAGCTGGGGGCCGAACCCAGGGCCTTGGCTTCCTAGGCAAGCGCTCTCCCACGGAGCTAAATCCCCAACCTTCTTCTTTCTTCTTTTGTTTATGCAGATAGATCCTGTGACATTCCAAGGAACCGGTTTCTAGAAGGATCCACGTATAGCTTGCTTTGGGCTTTCAGAAGGCCTATTCCCTTGCATTGTTTCAATCTGAGCTCTCTTCGGATACCTATGCTGCCTCTGCACTGACCTATGCACCAGCCTATCTGTGTGGTATCTCCGTGTGGCCACCATCTCTGATGTAACAGACACCCAGCCCACCCCCTCCATGCCATTGCTTTTTCATCTTCTTCCTCCTTGCTTGCTCAATCCCATCTTCTCCCTTTCCACTCTCATCCCAAGGGCCAGCAAGTCCTGCTTTTAAAGTCTAAGGATCCCAACCTCGCACCTTACTGCAGCCAGCATTGTGTTCCCCTCTGACTAACTGGGACTCCTTATGCTCAACAATTACTCCATTCAAAGTCTCTCTTAACACTGAACTCGCACTCATCTGACTCTGAACACACAGACACAGTCACCTATCATCACACAGTAGGAAAGGGACAAGTCGTTGAAGACACTAGGTCTTTCTCAGCCCGTCTTAGTGTTTTACTGCTGTGAACAGGTACCATGACCAGTGCAAGTCTTACAAAGGACAACATTTAATTGGGGCTGGCTAACAGGTTCTGAGGTTCAGTCCAGTGTCATAAAGTTGGGAGCATGGCAGCATCCAGGCAGGCATGGTGCAGGAAGAGCTGAGAGTTCTACATCTTCATCTGAAGGCTGCTAGTGGAATATTGGCTTACAGGCAGCTAACAGGAGAGTTTCAAAGCCCACGCTCACACTGACACACCTACTCTAACAAGAGCACACCTACTCCAACAGGGTCACACCTACTAATACTGCCGCTACCTAGGCAGAGCATATACAAACCATAACAGCCTAACACTGTATTGCTGACTCACTGGCCCAGCATCAGGAGGAGCACACACACACACACACACACACACACACACACACACACACACACACACACACACACACACCTGATATCCTGTCCTGACCACTGCAGTAGAATAAGATATATTGTAATACTTAGCTAGTCATACAGTAATACAGAAATTCTAGATGAACCCTAGTTAATGTCCTTCGTCTTTACATGGTAGAGATCTAGAGGTCAGGTCAGCAGAAAAGGCTGCAGAGTTAATGGCTGGGCAGAGTCATGAAGCTCATCTGGTGTTCTGCCTTCATTGTGAGCCAGCACACCAGGTTATTATTATTGCTTTATATCTAAACTCCGGTTCCTCCCCTTTCCGCCTCCTCCAGAGTAACAAGGGCCTAATAGGCTTCATGTACAACTGCCTATTTTTATTAAAGACAAGTGTAATCTTTTGTAGACCAAATGTCCCTATCATAAATGCTAACGGAGAAAAATATTAGGACTCATTTATTTATGAACCTGTTAATAATGAGGTGCAGTTATGAATAAAGGCTTCCTCAGCAGAAGCTTCTGAACAAACAATGCACAGTGGGGGAAAAGCAGCTAGTTAGCCTTCTTGACTTAGATAAAGCTACGGAGAAATGACAAGTGCCAGTAATTAGCACAGCCTCTTCAACAAGATAACCCTATAAATCTTTGTCTATTTCAATCACCAAAGACTCCGATTCAGTGTAAAATTAAACCTGGGATGCCATCAATTTCTGTTAACCTCTTTATATTGTTCTGTGTTCGTGCCTATGTGATAGATAGATTTTGTCATGTTATTAAATGGTGACATCTCCACACACGTGACCTAAAAAATCTGTTTGCTCCTTCGCCAAGTGTTCTTAATCATGCCTGTGTGCCTTACAACAGGACAGCTACATACATTCCCACACAGTGCAGGGGAAGCCTGGTCCTTAGGACTCAGGGAGTGTTCAGCAACCAAGACCTAGTTGGAACACTGGTCCAGGTCTGGGCTGTTGACCAAACTGTTTGTAATATTCGTGAAGCGTTAAGGAAGCCATGATTGGCTGCATCTCACCTGGTGCACCCCTCGAGCTGGTTTTACAGGCTCCCAGTGATCTCAGAAGTTACTTTTAATCTAAGCTCTTTGGAAGTTTTTTTTTTTTTTTTTTTTTTTTTTTGTTTTTGGGTTTTTTTTTTTTTTTTAAATCGGATGTTCACTGCCAATGGATTTTCATTCATTTACTGTCGTTAATATCTGGAATAACAGCAAAGACTACCAGCCACACTGAGGTAGAGTTGGAAATGATGAGAAATCCTGTAGACCTGGGGTGGGTTCAGGTTCAAATGTGGAGGCTCCAGAGAACCCTGGCAGAGTCTCTTTAGGCACCAACCCTGTCATTGCATTGCTCATGGGAGAGGAAACTTCGACTAGGCAGGATGGAGGAACGATTGCTTACCTTAGACGAAAGAGCTACATGTAGCCTGACATGCTCTGTGCCCCGCTTTCCCCTTACTAAATGAAACAGGGTTTGTTCAGATGTTTGCTACCAAGTCTAGATTTCCTTTTAACCTTCTTCCTGGGCACATTTGCTCTGGGTGGGGCCACATTTTTATTGTAAGGTGTCTCTCCCTGCTTTGCTAATTGGTATTCACTCTCTACTTTTCAAATAACAAGACGACATACTTGGGCCCTTGTGCTGAGAAAGGTCTCAAAAATCTAGCTTTTCTAAATCTCTTAGTTTGAGCCCTAATTGGCATAAGTCTCTGGGAAACATCAAATATTAGTTAACATTGTATTTACACAATATTTAAAAATACATATCCTCTATCCAGTCATACACAAACAGTTCACAACAAATGAGTGCAGCAGAGCACATTTAAATGCTGTTTAGAAACACAGGTTTGCTTTGAGGGGAGACCTGGAGGCAGGTGTTGCTTACCAAGGTTCTTCTGTCTTGAGAGAGATTCTCTGTTTGGATAGGATAGGATAGAATAGGATAGACCAGTTATTATTCTGATTTTTAAACCTGGGAAACATCAATAGTTAAGAAAGATAGAATGGATAGTAATGGATGAGAAGCAGGGAAGGGAAGACAGAAGGAAAACCAAGAGACACCCACAGACACACACACAGACACAGACACAGACACACACACACACACACACACACACAGGCACACAGGCACACATGCACACACACAGGTACACATGCACATACATAGGCACACATGCACATACATAGGCACACATGCACACACATAGGCACACATGCACACACATAGGCACACACATAGGCACACATGCACACACACAGGCACACGTGCACATACACACACACATACACACGCAGGCACACATGTTCAACACATGTTCATACTCGCACATACACAATCAAACACACAGGCACACAGGTATACACTCACACACATGCACACAGGTACACATTCTCACATGGCACATATACTTGTCCCCTTACTGTTAAGTATTTATGACTGGGGCTGTTTGAATCACTGGGCAGCTCTCTGAAAGGCTGGCTAATCACAGAAACCTTGAAGCAAAGCAGGTAGGAATTTTATTTGAAAGTTCCATCAAGCAAACGAAATCTACGACAAATGGAGGAATTTGCCTTTTGGAGAAAGTTGTTGTCTACATGAATCCCAGTCAAGAGTGTCTGCCTAGCTAGGTCCAGCCTTCCACTGCGTCCCCGGCTGTGTGCTGAGGGCACAGCACCACTGTGATGGGGCTGCCATTTTTCTGCCCCACAATTCCCTGCTGGCTTTCCCTCCTACCTCTCCTTTCCTGTGACTTGGGCTTTAGAGAAAATGTTTAGGTGCATTCTGAGTTTCCCTGGTCTAAGAAGGAAGGAAGAATGAAAGAGAAAAGGGAGAGGGAGGACAGGAAAGAGAAAAAAAAAAGAATAAAACCGCATGTTGTTTAATTTTCATTATTTTTAGGTGTTAAGTTTTTGATTAGCATACTATGTCTTAAGCTACTGTATTAGAATGCCGCTTGACTCACTTCCAAATTGAAGACCTTTTAAAAAAAATTGAAGCAGTCCAATAATTTTAAATCACTCTACACTGTGCATTGCAATTTAAAATTATTGGAGTGCTTCAAATTTTTATAAGCCCTTGAATTTGGAAGTGATCAAGGTTCTAGGCATACTCAGTGTAGAGCAATTTAAAATTATAAGAGCTGTCAAATTTTTATATAAGCACTTCAGTTAGAAAAGGGGTTTGGGTTCTGGGCATGTGCAGAGAAGAGCCATTTAAATTATTAAAAGTACTTCCAATTTTTCCCCCAAGCACCTGATTTTGGAAGTTTTGGTTTGTGTAGCAGAAAGTGACAACTCCCTTTGAGAGAGCCAGTATAAAGAGCCGTGGAATCTTTGAACTAGGCCTGCACTGTAGGGGAGTGGAGAGGCAGCTGGCTTTCTAGTGTGGTCTGGAGGACGCCCAGTCTCTGCTGCACTTTCCTCAATGGCTTCGTATCCTATCGCTCTCTTACTTTTGGGGCTAAAGGCAGTTCTGGAAGACCCCGGTTGAAATGTCATTCTTGCTGGGGGTGGGGAGTGGGGGGTGGCGAGGTTGCATGCATTTAATCCCAGCAGTTGGAAGGCAGAGGTGGGTAGATTTCTGTGAGTCTGAGGCCAGCCTGGTGGAATAGTGAGTAGGTTCTAGGCCCTCCAGCCAGGGCTACAAAATAAAATAAAATGTCAGTAATTTGAAATAAATCACAGATGCAAGTGGGCTTGTTACAGCTTGAATCCGAAATGTCCCCTACTAGCTCACGGCTTTGGGAACTTAGATTCCGATGTTGATATTTGCATTGTTTGAGAGGCGTGTGGCAACGGGGACATTCCGGCTGTAGGACATTCAGCACCAGACTGAATGTGGAAAATCATAGTCTGGCCCTGGTCCGTCCTAAGTTATCTATTTCCATGAGTAACCAAGATGTGACTCAGGCACACCCTAAGCTTCTGTTGCTGTAAACTGCATGGCTCCAACTGTCCCATTGCCATGCTCTCGCCACAGGATAGACGGAGCAAGTCATTCTTTGCCTAAGTTGTGTCTGTCAGCTTCTTTATCACAGCCATGAGAAAAGGGATGGACACAATTACCATATGGGATTGGCATGTAGCTGGAGAGCATGCGCTTTACACTAGTGATAGTGTGTGTGTGTGTGTGTGTGTATGTGTGTGTGTGTCTGCACACGTGCAAGTCTGTGAGTGTATGCACATGTGTGCATGTATGTGTGTGCATGTGTGTGTGTGCATGTATGCATGTGTGTGAGTGTGTGTGTGTATCTGTGCGAGTCTATGAGTGTGTGCACATGTGTGCATGTATGTGTGTGCATGTGTGTGTGTGCATGTATGCATGTGTGTGAGTGTGTGTGTGTATCTGTGCGAGTCTATGAGTGTGTGCACGTGCATGTGTGTATGTGTGTGCATGCGTGTGTGTACATATGCATATGTGTATATGTGTGTGTAAGTGTGTGCATGCATGTATGCTTGTGTGTGTGAGTGAGTGTCTGTGAGTTTGAGTGTGTGTGTGGGAGTGTGTGTGTGAGTCTGTGAGTGTGTGCACCATGTGTGTGCCTGTATGTGTGTATGTGTGTGCATGTGTGTGCGTGCATGTATGCTTGTGTGTACATGTATGTGTGTGCATGTATGCTTGTGTGTGCATGCATGTGTGTGCATGTATGTTTATATGTGAGTGTGTGTGTGAGTGTGTGTGTGTGTGTGTGTGTGTGTGTGTCAGGGGCAGTATTTAAAAACACTTTGATAGTGCGAAGGAGAGAGATGGTTGTCTCACATAAGTCCTGAACAGGCATCGGGTATATGGTTCCTAGGGGTGTGGCTGAGAATATTCCAGATGGTAGCATCAGAGGCATGGTCCAAGCTCAAGGCTTACTTTATCTGTGTCAAGATTTAACTGAGCACAGACCCCTCTTCAACAAAAACTACTCACTAAGAAGGGTAGACTCTGACACCTTTAATGTTCATTTGCATTATGGTTTGTGTGATATCAATATTTCCTCTTCTCTGAGAAGGGAAACATTATTCATCTGAAACATTTTAAGGCAAAAATTGAAAGGCAGGTGGAATCAATAGGTTCAGCTGGAAGGTTGATTTTCTTCATTTCATCTTTGGGCCAGCATTCCACTGCTGTGAAAGAAAGGGGGGGGGCAGCTGTAACAAAATGGAAATAACACTCCCCTTAGAAAGGTTTATTTACAACAAAGGAGAAGGAAAGATAAATGGTGTAGAAAGTAGACTCTTCACAACTGTGATTTGTACGAATTGTTCTCCTTGATAGTCCTTGGAGGGCATTTCAAATATTTACTTTATCAGAAATGAGACAGTCACAATGCCACATGTTACTTACTATTTAGAAATTGTCTTGGGATGGATTGACCTGATCCATGGATCTTTAATATTGGCAATAAATTTACTCTTTTGATCCTCAGTGATTGTAAATTTCCCCTGAAAGGTGAAATAGTTATTTTCTGTGGAGTGCGAAGCACTCTCTGTCCGTTGTTTTGACAGAGGTCCACGTGTTCCTTGTGTTCTCCTATTGTCCCTCAGGAACCCACAGTTCCTTGGGCCCCTTCTACAGGCTTCAGAAAAAAAGAAACACAGCTCTGGCTTTACTGCTAATGGGTGTTGAGGTCCTGAGTGGTGTTTGGAAGATAGGAACCATTGATTTCAGTAAAAGGTCTACACTTCCATTAAAAATGAGACTAAGCACATATCTCTACTCGTGCAGAAGTCAGTGAATGCTTCAGGGTCTCACAGGGCCCTTGGTCAGAAGCCAGCAACTTCTCTTCTGTCCTGACAGGGGGTGGCTATGGGGCTCAGCTTTTACAAAAGTAATAGCACGAGGCTGACTTGTTTTCTTCTCCTCCTCCTAACACTATTGAGGACTGAACCCAGGATTGCTGCCCTTTCAGAGGGGAGTTCAATTTCTATCACCCAAATGCAGGAGGCTTCTAACTGTCTGTCACTTGAGTTCCTGGTGATACCTCTTCCCATCTCAATGGGCACCAGGCATGCTTATGGTCCACGTACACACAGGCAGGCAAACCCGCAGAAACGTAGACATTTTTGGAAATTTGAAAGTTTTGACATATTGTCTCCCTGAACTGGCCAAGCTACCCATGAACTTGTCCTCCTGCAGTTCCTCACACACTGGGCCGGTAACGTTGGGCCCAACGTGAGCTGCTATTTAAGAGTTAGCAATGTGGGGATAGCTTTCTGTTTCAGCTGGATGAATTCAAAGCTAAACTGTCATTCCTTCACATTAATCCACAATTAAGAAATTATTAAGTATATTAATTAATGAGTTACCATCTGTTTATTGAATACAAGTCATTGTGTTAGGTGCTAAAAGATGCCATGATAAATGAGAGACTGTTATTCTTAAGAAACAGCACTAGAGAAATGGATACACATGGTTAGATTCATAAGATATATTTTATTATAATGCATGTTTATAATCTAGTATAAAACATGATAAAATACAACATTTCTATAGTGCTGCTACTTTTTATAGTAGGCCTGATTCACTGCAGTGTCTGCACATATAGCACAATTATTTCGCACAGGTTATTTGTTCAATAAATATATGTTAATTAAATGGAGAAAGCAGAAAGCTCTGGTCTTGAACAGAGCTTTTCAAACGTGGGCCAAGTGAAAATAACCTGGGGATGTTCAAGGAGTGCTGGCTTCCCCAGGGCCCCTCCAGAGTTTGGGATGTAATAAGAACAGGAAATCAGTGTTTTATGAAGCTTCCTATCTTAGATTGGGAATTTCAAAGCTGGTAAGTGCTTGCCTAGCATGAAGGCTCCAAGCTCTGTTCCCAGCACTAAAGAGGGGGTTCCGGTGCTTAGGGGTAGAGGCAAGGAGGAGTTCGAAATAATCTTTGACTACCCAGAAAGGACAGACTGGGTATGTGAGACCCTGTCTCAGAGGAAACAACTACAAAGCCTCCTGTAAGCGTCTCCACACCAGGGGACCTCTGAGGAGGAAGAGATAGATTGCGCTTGGTGGGAAAATAAAAACTATCTATCATAGGAAGTGATGTCTGAGCCTGAAAGCTAGGTACCACATGTGCAAGGGTTGCTGGGAGTTGAGGTAGAAAAGCTGGAAGACTTAGCAGTCTGAATAACACAGGCAAAGGTCAAATCATGCAGGGTGTTGTATTCTCTTGAAGAACTAGCCTGGGTTAGCACTGCAGTCTTCTGTGAGACCAGGAGCAGTGGGAAAAGGAGTTAGCTTGCAGAGTAACCACTGCAAATTTCTCCAAAGGCTGAGTTTTTCCTTCTTTTTCAGAGGAAACTCTTGGAGCTTGGAAGCTGAAAATGGTGTCCTTTTCTCCATGACTTTGGGAAACACCAGGGCACAGTACAAGTGAACAGGGTACACGTTAATCAGAGGAAGGAAAACAAGTTGGAACTCAGGATTTCCAGGAGACCTGAAGGGAAGGCCGCAAGTTCGGGGACCTGATAGGATGGGACTAGGATTTGGGAAACAGGTATGGAAAAGCCTTGGATAGATGTTCTGGGCAGTTACAGAGTGAGGTAATGATTGCTCAGAGGGGTGGAAACAGGTTCTGAAGGACTTGAAGGTGTAGGCACAGTCACAGCTGCAAACACTGCTCAGGAGTTCAAGGGCAAGAACAAGTGGGGTTACAGAAGGCCTGACCTAGAAGCCACTCTGCTCCTTGCTTTGGCCCCTGCCCATTTTCCTTTTGATCGTCAGCACGTGAAGCAGGGAGACACTCACAGTATGCAAGTGCCTATCTCTGGCCTTCTTACCAGAACTTCTGTCTTAGTCAAGACTTCTAGAAGGTAGCCACTTAGAATGTGTATACCTTGCTCTGAAAGGAAAGATTTGAATGAAAGCCAATCCTGGGAATTAAGGCAGGGCTGAGTGGTGTCAGGGGTGAAACTCAAAAGACAATACATAATAATTGGTTTTAAAACAGGAACCAGATGAATCAGAAGGTCAGACATGAAAAGAAAAAGTTTCCTGAGAAGACTTGGGAATGAGGCTACAGAAGCTGTCAGGAAGCCAGTGACAGTGATCGTGCTGGGGTCGGGGTGTGGCCTATTTCTGGGGACTCTTGCCATCTGCAAAGGTCAAAAATACCATGGGAAGGCAGCTCTGCCTCTCCGGCTCTCCATCCGTTCTAGGGAGAGCTATTTCTGCTGCAAGCTTATCACTGACTGATTCCATTGCTTAGGGGAGAGGAGAAGAGGTCAGAATGTCACAGGCTTTGCCCAAAGCCCCTGATGCTGGCTGGACCGGAGTACGACATCCTAAAGAGAGATTTCCACATTTGGGCCAGAAAAGATGGTGAGATATTGCCTGACACTACAAATTCTCTGTGTGTGAATGAAGGATAAGAGGCTTGGAGTAGGGTGCCTTTGTCATGGCAGGTTTTAGGAACAGGCTCCTGACATCCATTCCAGAGCTGACTTTTCCTACCTCTGCGGAAGAAAGGCCACTCTGGTTTGCACACCCGCCTCGAGGCCCTGGAGCGCAACCTAACATGTGACTATAGGCTGCACTTTGATCTCTCGATCTCTTCATTCTTGTTCCAGTCACTACTGGCTTTAACTCTTGCCTGTTTTCCTTAAGTTTTCGATGTTACTGTTGGATACAAACAGTTCTTGCCTAGCTGTAGATCTTCTCCTCTACATCATGGTTTTTCTGCCCTTCCTCCCAAGTCCTTCTTCTTATACCGCTGGGATTGAGTGCTAGGAGATTTTATTTATTTATTTAATATTTGCTTATAGATTTATTTTATTTCGTGTGTCAGAATATTTTATCCTCACGGGTATATGTGTACCTCCTATGTTTCTGCTGCTTATCAAGTTCAGAAAAAAGAGTATCGAATCCTTTGATACCCTGGAGTTATGAATGGCTGTGAGCTACTATGGTGGTACTGGAAACCAGGCTAGCATTCTCTGCAAATATGGCAAGGTTTCTCAACCACTGAGCCAATTCTTCAGCCCCTAAATGAGACATTTTTTTAAGTCAAAGTGTTGCTATGAAAAATTTAAACCCACTAGGATCTTCTGAATCTCTGATCCCCTAGGCCATCCTGAACATCATCCTGGAAGCATCATGGAACTTTTAGCATTCTTCCATGGCCAGCGCACAGCCAAGGGCGATAGCCTCTCCTCACAGTGTCACCTGGTACTTTTCTGAGACTGGTAAGTGGGACAGAGTGGTTCTCCTTCCCCAGATTCATATTCTGGTCAGATTAATCTTAGCTGCTGACAGCAGAAACCCTAGAATAGCTGTCAAGACTCAAATGCCAACTCTGCCGTGCCCTAATGGTTCAGTCTTGGTGTATTAATTACTTTTCTATTGCTGCGATAAAACACAGAGACCAAGGCAGCTCATAAAGTAAGTTTACTGAGCTTATGGTTTCCGAAGGTTAGGTCTATGATGGCAGAGGAAAGGCATGATGGCAGGACAGCTGGGAGCTTGCATCTCCAACCTCAGGCAGGAAGCAGAGAGAGCACTGAGGGTGGATCTAAAGCCTCAGAATCTGCCATCAATGACTCATGTCTTCCAACAGAGCCACGCCCCCTGATCCTTCCCTAACAGTTCCAGCAGCTGGGGACCAAATATTCAAAAACACGAACCTAGGGGTTGGAGTGGGTCATTCTCATCCAAACCACCATGCCTGGTCACACCTTTCAGTTTACATAGTTGTAAAAAGGTAAATGACAAAATAATAGAAACAAGCACTAAGAATAAGAGACGGGATGTGGTCAATGAGTCCATGTCTTCTGTGTTTAGGGTAGAGTCGGTACCTGCCCAAGTGATGAGTGCTTGCTGTTACTACTTGTGATTCCACCATTCTAGGACTGACTGAGTTTGGCCTGTCCTAGTCATGTACACGTCCTCATTTTCCCTCTATAGAGCCATCACTGAAACTCTAAGAGGCTGAACCTAACTGAACAGAAGTGTTTTTCCCATGTGTTGTCTTCTTAAAAGCTTTAGTGAACCTTTATGGAGTCCTGGCCATACCAGGCTTTGGACAATTCAGTCTCCTTCAGCAAGGGTTCATCTCAGAACAGTCGTTACCCTGATCCTTGAGTCAAACTCTGTGAGAGAAAGACATAGCCATTGGAAGGCTGTGGTCACCTTCAAAGCCGTTGTGTCCCTGCCCGGCATGCGGGCCTTTCTACTCTGTCTTCTGCCTCTACCACTTAACAGAGTGCCCGGCACATAGCAGACCTCAATCACTTTGGATTGTGGAACTCATAAATGAGTCAGTGTGTGATAGGCTAAATGGCCAGGCAGGGAGAGTTTATGAAGTGAGAGAGAAGGAATGGACCCTTGGGGACCGGATGATATTTTCAGGCTTTGGTGTCCCTGGTGGAAGTGTCTTGTGGAATGCCTTTTCAGCTGTAAATGTGTCCCCTTTTTACCTGCAGTCACAGACCTTCTCCACTTCTAATTATTAATTTAAAAATGTCTAAAATAAAGGACGCAGGACAATCAAGATTTGCGCTTACACAGATTTATTACAGATTTTATTTTCTGTTATTAATAAAATCCATTCTTTCGTTGCATTTTAAATTTCATGGTCTCTCAGGGTTTACATGCAGTGACTACAGTATGTGGGAGCCCTCCAAACTGTGATTTGGTGAAAATTCCCCGTATTTTCCTTCTGTTCTCACTAGACTGGAGAAGGAAGACAGTCTCCACCTGCCTGTCAGCCTCTATCCCTCTGGACTTTTCAAAGGAGTAATATTTAAATCATTTAGGTTCTAGTGCTTCATGGTACCTGAGAAACAGAACAGGGTTTGCTCCTATAAGAAAGGCCGAGCTGTAAACGAGTCTTCGGCTGAGTTTTCTGAGGTACAATCTGGCCGTCTCCAGATTGGGCTTCCGCAGCTTTGCAAGGGGTTGTTTTCTTTCAGAATCTGTAGAAACTGTTGGATTTGTAGGAAAGAGGCATTTGTAGGTCCACCCATCCGGAAGGCAGCCTAGTCCTTTGTGAGGTCATCACCTATTCAGGTAATTGAATCTAAGCCTACTATTACTTCACGACTCATCCAGTCAGGGAGATGGAGGCGTTTTCAACACTTGCTTCATTCACTTCATTAGGAAATGAAGCCAAAGCGGGGTGATGAAGAGAATTTTTGTAGTGAGGCTTCTGGCTCGGCCTTTAGCATAACTTTTCACCCACCTTTGTTTAGTGGCCCCTCCATGTGCTCAACACAGATGCTTAGATGCACCCGGAGACTGTTGGGGGGAAGACTCAGGATTTTTGAAGCCAATTTGTACCCTGAAGAATGAGAGCAGCCAAGGATTGTCCCCATGTCTCCCGGCACACTCCACAGAGAGACACTCGCGGTCGCCAGCCAGCTTTCCCCCTTGAACAGAAACTTCCCTGCTCGCCGCTCTCACTTCAGACGCGCTTTCCCTAAACCTTGCGGTGGCTGGAATCATGCTAATGTTGACAGCTCTCCCCGCCCCCATCCCCTTTGTTACCGCGCGCAGCCCAGGGAGAATGGGAGGTGAGCTTGTCGGAGGAGATGAAAGATGGCAAGAAATGGGTGTTTGGGGACCAGTTCTTTGGTGACATGGCTCTGCAATCCTTTTTTCACTCTCGGCGCGCCTCACTCCTTTCTCGCCTTCCCTCTCCCTCGCTCCCCCTTCAGCTCCCTCTCATTCTTTCTGAAATGGTGTGTGCCTCCAGTAATTTACATAATACTCTCCTGACACCTTTACTTTAGTCATCAATCACGGTACCTTCTCTCAGTCTATCTTTTGTCTGAGCGTGTCTCTTCTTTATCAGGCCATGCACAAAAGATTAATTTCACAGTTTTTCTCCCTTCTTTCTTTCCTTGCAAGATACAAAGCTCACGAAATGACAGAAGCAAGATAATGAAAACAACAATGCGAGCAGGGTTTTTTTTTTTTTTTGTTCTTGCAGGTTGGATCTCAAGATACTTTTTCTAACCTCATTGTGTGCCATCTGTCTTAGAAAAGGTCTGCTCTGTATTTTTTTTTTTTTTTAAAATACCTCTCTGATTCTGCTCAGTACCTGGAGCCTGGTGTAGATTCCATATTTAAATCGGGTCAGAGGCTTTGGTTTTCCTAATCTCAGGGACAGTTAAAGCAAGGGGCCCACCTCTAATGGCAAGCACGGACCACTGCACAATGCCCACGCCCCAATTAATATTAATGAGGCCTTATGCATAGCAAATTTATGACAGTTGATTGACTCCCCCAACTACCCTTCAACCTGTCTTATAAAGTGAAATATATGGTGAAGAATCTTGTTTGCATATGCACATGTTCTTATATTAATTAGGCTAATGGGTCTAAGGGCTCGGAGATGATACTGGCAAAGAAAAAAAAATGGTCACCCACAAGACAGAAAATTGTTCCACATCCTGTCCTTGCGTTTGAACAAAAGAAGTTGGACCTGCCTGAACTTATGCCCGTTTCTCCTGTTTTATTTCTTACATTCTAAGGGACCGCTAATCTTGAAAATAAAACCTGCCTGCCACGGGCATTAATATGATTTACCATTTTCTCACTTAAACATGGAACAACTTTTAAACATGAAAGCCTACTTCCATGTGTGCTGGCAGCCACAGGTCAGCTCTGTCAGCTAAGGAGATTCAAAGTCTCTCAGGCACGGGACAAAGGTTATATCAGGAGGAGGCATGTCGCAAAACATCTGCCTTAGCACATCACAAATGACATTTATTCCCTCGGAGAAGCTGATAGGAACCTCTGGTAATAGTCTAATTAAGCCTAGGACACACGAGTGTGGAAAGCTCATGGACTTATGCTTTTGGGGTAGGGAAGAACACGTTACTGTGATGTGTTTGGCTGAGGGTGGAGGATTGCACACATTTGAGACTAGCCTGGGCTATGTAGTCAGTAGTAAGCCAACTTGGGTTATAGAGTGATGATCTGTCTCAAAAAAAAAAGAAATCAGTTTTCCAATACTAGCTCACTCTCCAGGTACTACATAAAGGGGCATTCACCCAGACTAGTCTTGGTTCTTGGATCTGGCTGGCTTCATGGCAAACTTGTTTTATCCTATTAGTATGGGATGATTGCACACGCTGTCCTTTGCCAGCTCTGTAAAGGGTGACATTAGAACCCTCCTTGAGAAATCCCTGTGACTAGGACTTGAATCCAAGAAATCTCATGCAATCCGTGGAAGGTTGCACAGCTTGTCATACAAGGTCCAGGACTTGCATCAAGGTAAAGACATTTCGAAGCCACTGTCTTTACCCTGGTTGTTCAAGGTCGAGGTGACTCAAGGTGATTGTGGACTAGAAGTCCAACTGAGTCCAATGTTGATAAAAAACAGTAAAGGACACATCTGAAGAAAGGACTCCACGCTTCCTGTTAAGATAGCTGATGATTCGGCAGCCACTGTGGAGCCCGAAGGAGTAGTTACCATCAGTGTGAGATAAGGAAATATCCCTCCCTTTAATGACTGGTCAGCAGGCACCTTAGAACTATAGCAGTGTTCTACTTACACTGTAGAAACAATGTTTATCTACAGCCAACTTTTTAGCATGGAAACTGTGGAATAAAGTCTCACTGGGTACACATCGTCTGAAGCTTGCTTAGACTGCTCACAAGAGAGCTCAGGGAAGAAGGGCTTCGCTGTGGGAAGAAATCCAGGAGGTAGTGTCAGATGCAGGGAAGGAAAGCAGGCCGGAGGGACTAGGTAGGGCCCTGTCAGCCCTTTGTATTTCAACTGCCCATCTCTTCTAAACCTTGGCAGTTGGGCGCAGCTTGATCTCAAAGCTCCAGAAGATTCCTATTGATGTCCCTCATCTGGCTCTCTAGTCAAAGTGTGTGTGTGTGTGTCTATGAAGTGAATTATTTTTGGTAAGGAAAGAAGGGGAAGAAAAGGGGAGGGGTTCCCTTACAAGAACAAGAGGAATAGACACCCCACTTCTCAAAGTCCACAGGTTGAGCTCAGCACCTGCAGAACTGGTGGGGGGCCATGATGGCGAGTCCTCTCTGATAACCATTGATTCCGCTCAGGCTTGTTCCCTTTTCTCTTGTAAAATAATCTGTGCTGCCGAGAATGCTTTGACTGCATTGTGAAGATGTGACAGGTAGTGAAAAAGAGTGTGTATGAAGCAATCACGGGGCTGATGTGCTTTATTCTCTCCTCACATTAAATATGTGTTCATTAAACAAGGGCTTGTTTGCAGAGACAGTGGAAGAGGGAGGCGGGAGGAAGGGAAGGACGGAAGTGTGCCTGATGCTGCTTCTCCACGTCACAGCTGTTTGGCAGGAGCCAGTCTGGTGGGACAGCAGTGTGTGGGCTCCGGAGCCAGCATCCTGTACAAGCCGGGTGCTTTTGTGTCTGTGAACTTAAGCTCCGTGTACCTCAGTCTGTCCTTCTGGAAATAAGGCTTGATAAGAGTAGGGAATCTCTAGGAGATTGTCACCAGTGCAGAACACGTGTCAGGTCCTTGTTACCCTCCTTACATTACTTCCTGGTTGTCTCCACCCACGGAATACATTAAGCCTCCTATTGTCAAGGATTCTTGAAATTCCTTAAAGTATTGTTCTCTTTTAGTGTTAGGGTTGCCAGACCATCTGCTAGCTGGGGAGCACAGGAAGGTAGATATAGGTAGGGACTGGCTTCAGAGGGCTTAGCCACTAGCTAGCTGGCCGGAAGGTATTTAACTGCTGGACACTACAGAATATATGGGGTGTTATGAGCAAAGACTGACAGACATGACCAGAAGGACAGAAGAGGGACTGAATGGCCTGGCACCTCGTGCCGAGGAAGATTCCCAAGTTGGGATTTGAAGGGCAAATCAGGAAGCCACTGGGAGGAGGTCAGAGAGGGTGGGATGGAGGTGGTGAGGACAGAGCTTGCAGAGGGAAAAGCATTGTCAGAGCCAAGCAGGCCCATCACATGGCTAACATGTATGTACAGAGTGGCTGGCCAGACTGGAAAGGCAGAGGAGAGAGGACATAGCCCTGGATAAGGAGGAGGCAGCTTCCGGGATCCGGTGGGTGAGGGGCAGCTCTTCTCCCAGGTCCACTGACAGGCTGGAGACTAGGCAGACTTCACTCCTGGGAAGGCAGCCTGCAGAGGGCAGGCTTCGTGGAGGGACTTTTCAAGGGATGGAATGAGATCCAGTCACCAGCAGGGAAGCTGGTTTTCTCCTGTATTAGTCTAAGGTTCCTGCCCTGGTCTTCTGGAAGGAAAATGATCAGGAGCTTTTAGGGAGAGAACATGGAAATTGTTGCCCCAATAGTGAGTAGAGCTGCTGCGGCGTCCTTTGTGGGCAAAGAGCAGAAAGTCAGGGGGAAATGTCTTTCTCCCTTATGCTTCCTTTAGACACTTACTCCATGCATGAGGACTGGCGGTCTAACCTCTCTTTAGTCCTAAAGGGAAACAGGAGTTAAGGGGACGAGGGAACTTTCTGGAATTGCTAGCCCTATCTTCCACCTTCCTGAGTTTATCAAGGTGAGAGTGGTCAGGCATCTGCAGAGAGGAGAAATAACACCCATCCAGCTCCAGAGGCCCAGATGTATGCCATTTGAGGCAGCTGTCTGTCACTCCCCCAGAGTTCCCAAACTTTCAGGTTGCTATTTGGACCAACATGTGGGAACCAGAATGCTTATGGAATCCATTTTGGAGTTGGCAGCCAGAACAAAGAATCCGGGCTGGAATGGAGCAAAGAGGTGTAAATGTGGCCCAGAGCTGGGGGCTATCTGGTGTCTCCTAGCTGACCCTCGCTGGGTAAGCAGCATGGTGGGTGTTTGGGGAGCCTCTGTGGAAGAGGTCATGTAAAAGCCTACAGGACAAAAGGGCGTGAGGAGCAAACACAGCAGAGATCTCTGAGCCTGTCACTGAGGAACAGACCAAGCCCTGTTTATTCCCCCGTAGTTCAAAGGGGTGTGCTCCAGTCACAACCTCTTGGATGAAGTGTGAGGGCTATTACGCCTATCCAATGGAAATCGTCCCAGTGCTCTTGGCAGTTGCTGACAGAGTGTGCCAGTTCTGGGAAGGGCCTGCTGAGCTGTGGTCCTCTCTGCACTCTACAGGATAGGGAACTTATATTTCAATCACTGGATACCATCTAATCCCCATTCTCTCTCTCTCTCTCTCTCTCTCTCTCTCTCTCTCTCTCTCTCTCTCTCCTCTCTCTCTCTCTCTCTCTCTCTCTCTCTCTCTCTCTCTCTCTCACACACACACACACACACACAAGTGAGTCACGTTCTGCTTGAAAACACTCTAAAATATTCTCTGTCCTTCATATATGGGGAAAACCCTCTAGGCGTTAGATACTGCAGTAATTACTATATAATGGAGTAAATACTATACTATAATAATTAACTTGTAAACCTTGAAATAACATTTACTGTAATTTAGACCAAATATGAACTGTGAGTAATGAAGCCCGATCCAATATGAAATCATTTGCAGGGTGCTTTAAACATATGTCCAGGAAAGAGAGAGCAGCAGTTTGCCATGGTTGCAGGAGTGGGCCCGAACGCGTCCCTCCCACTCTGAATACACGCGCCTGCTGCTGTTCTCCAACATCCTGTTAGTCTCTTTTCCCTCTTAAGTAATCGTCCTTTCAGGCTGTCATAAGAGAAGCAGGGGTTTGTTTTGTTTGGAATTTAGTTTTGCCTCAATTGATCGCAAGTGCTTTATGCAAAACTAACATGGAAAGCCGGGCCAGTCTTAGACTCAGGCAGATGGGAGTGGCTTTGCGTTGCCCACCTCAGGGTAAACCAACTATGGCTGCTTCTGCAATGTGCATCTAGGGTACAAAGCTGATTTCGGTCACCATGTTGCCAAGGTCCCTTGGCACTTGGAGTAAGGAGGCAACTTGACCCTTTGGCACGGTGTGGCCCTTTTCCGAAGTCCTTGGCCTGTCATAGTCTGCTTTGCTGTCTTCTGTAAAGCTCTGGAAGGCAGGTGGAGACGGAGGCTCCTCTCCCATCCCCAGCAGCTTCTCACGTGGTAAGGGAGGCAGGCGTTTGCAGGACATCGACCGAGGCGAACTACTGCTCAGCGTGCACAGTGCCTGCTCCTTCAGCCGCTGAAGTATGAGAGGGAGCCTGTTCGCCTCTGCCATCTGCCAGCCCACACTTCCCTCCCTAGTCCTTCCCCTGTCCTACAGCAGCCATTTCCTTACTTTTCTGATTTCTCCTTCTCTCCTTCCCCAACTCTTCTTCGCAGTTGGCCTGAGTCATGAGTTGTTCCTAGTCAACATTTCTAGTTGTGACATTTGGCTTCCTTTCGATTCTTTCCCAGGAACCTTTCTTTTCTTTCTTTCTTTTTCTGATTTAAATCCTGCCCTGCCTTTCTGATCTGCTACCTAAAACTTTCCAGGAACCAAGAGTATTTAGGCAGAAAACCAAGCCAGCATTGAGGGTGAAGTGCCTAGCGGCATCACGAGGCTTACGCCATCCTTACCAAATCCAGATCGCAAAGGCTCTATTTCTCATCCTGTTTTGGAGATAAGAGAGCTGACAGGCAGGCACACCAGGGTTTGCAGTGTGTCTTGGGTCACAGGCTGGGCCTGCCAGGAGACTGCCCTTTGTCTATCATGGCTTGGAGCCAGCGGGTCATATTGTAGCAAAGGATGGTCTACAGTGGCTAGCTCTACACACTCCACATATTCGCCAGGACCTGATGGAAGAGCGGCCTTGAGAGGTCTGCAGACAGTGCTGAGGGATCTAGGCAAAGTTTCAAGACTCCTTGTACCTCCCAGGCAACTCCAAGATCCTCTGCCCTCTGTGAGTGACAGGCTTTCGCTGTGTGTAAACCCCAGTCTTCCCAAACCGAATGCTCAACTCTCTTCTCTGTCAAGCCCTAGCTAAGATATCACGCCTTTCCAAATTCATTCAGGCTAGGTTTGAGTGATAAGAAAAATAATGTTCTCAGTGAGCACCACAAAGTAGACACCCCCCACCCCCACCCACGGGATCACTGCCAACTACCCCACTGTGAAGGTCCCCACTCTCCTTCGCCTAAGTAGTGGCCCTGCCATCTCTTCTTACATTTGTAGCTGAGTCATTGACTGGAATGAAGGTCAGGTAAGGAGATGGTAATACTGGGAGTGCAGATGAGTAGGGCACAGAGATGAATGCGTCTGGAGAAAGCCCATGTGACGAGGTGGGGCCAACGAGTTTAGTAAGCTTCCTTGTTGTTTGCTTGCTTTTTAATTTCAGGGACACTCTAAGAGTCTGAATATCCCCTTGCTATCCTTAGAGCTGCCCACATTTTGACTGTCCCTTCTGGAGTCACTGGAAACATTGACACTTTCCCTCTGCCTGTTGTAAGTCACTGGCTCTGGCATCCGCAGATGGGTTTTCATCAGCGCTGGATCCCACTGCCTCAGTGTGGGCATCCTGCTATTTAACACAATGGCTTGAAATCATATTTATTGTTTTCTTTTGCAGAGCGGGATCAGAGATGGGGAAGTCGAATGCTTTTAAGCAGTTTTTCCAGAAACAAAGGACTACGGTTTTGAAATGCCAGCTAGTCCACATTGAGATGCCAGGAAGAGGCCTGAGCTCATGCCCCTCCCTCCCAAGAACAGGGCAGAGGCTGCACTGAGATGTGACCATTGAAACAGACTCAAAGTCAATGTGCATAATTACTTACCACCAGTGGTTAATGTGCCCTGAAATCTCCCCGCTCCCCTCAGCCTGGGGCTCTACGTTTGATATTCAGATTTCTGTGATAAATGCTTGGCTGACACCATTTCCCCCAAATACCTCTGGATTGCACACGTGCCTCTTTCTTTTACATCAAGATGCTGGGCCAACGAGGAAAGAAAGCCCCAGAAAGCTGTCATATCACAGCTGTGGAGAGGGATAAACCTTTCCCTAGAACTGATAAAAGGAGCCACAACAAATTTCTCCCAAGATCAACATACTCATCTTAGAAACAAGGAAATGGAGAATCAGGCAGGGAGGAGGGTTTGCCAAGGGTCGCACAACCACTTGGCTAGTTGACTTAGATATGAGAACCCCACTTTCCTGAATGATGCTCACTGTGGTCGGGGTTGTAGGCTCCTTACCCCACTGCATTCATGCCACAGCTCCGTGCTCCATGAGTCATTCTGGTCATCCTCAAATATTCTTCTCTGAGGAGAGATCTTTCACAGGTCTTTTCTTCCAAATTCCTTGGTCATGGAGTATAATAGGAAGAATGAATTCAAACTAAAATTTTGTTTCTCTTTGCCCTTTCTTTTAGGGTTGCCTTGCCTTCTCTCCTGGAAGTCTGAGCTCTGATCCTAAGCTTGGCCCTCATATTCAGGGTGTTGGACAGTCTGCATGCTATGCCCATTACCTACTTATGCCCTCCCTCTTGTCCTCCCTCCTGTCTCCTCCTGCCCTCCCTCCTGCCTTCCTGCTCTTCTTCCTGACCTGTGTCCTGACCTCCCTCCTGCCCTCCTGCCTCATTGCTTTAAGTTGGAATTCAACACGCTATTGTTTAGAGAAACTACATTGTCAAAAATAAGTGTTCTAGCTTTATGTCAGAAGTGTGACCATGTTGCTAGGGTCAGTGCACCAAGGACAGGGCTGCAGGGTGAGAAGGCCGGGGGCATGAGATTTTCATAAAACAGGCACAACTACTCTAAGTTTAGAGGCCAATCTGATGTTGTTGTTGTTGTTGTTGTTTACCTCCATCCAAGGCAAGTTAACACCTTCATGAGGAACCATGTCTCGGCACCTGTGAGCACAGGTACCACTCAGAAGCACAGAGCAAAAGAGGAAAGCTTGGAAATTCAACCCACCATCTAGTAGGAACCTTCTAGAACACAGGAGGAGGAGTGTTGGGGACCCCTGGGAATCTAGAGGCCTTTGCCTAAGAGGTTGGACTAAGAGCAGGGGCCTGGGAGGGAGTTGGGAAAGTGTGAAGAGATGAGATTGTGCATGGAAAGGAGCAATGTGGGCAGACCACAGGCAGGGCGACTTCTGTCTGCTGAACTCATGGTGAGACAGATTCTCTAGTGTGACTTAGGCTGTGTCTTCACAGGGTGACCTGGCTGCTTTCTCTCTTCCCTTCCGCATCTCTAGCTTTGATTCTTCAAGCAGGCAAGTCACTGCTCTCTAAGAAAACTCTCTAAAGTGTTCAGAGTACACAGAAGAATCCCATCATGAACGCAGGTATACAGGTAAAAGCTGGTCATTTCATAATTTTCTCTCCATAAAAATTTGATTGATGATGATGGTGGTGATGGTGGTGGTGGTGGAGGAGGAGAAGAAGGAGGAGGAGGAGGAGGGGGGGAGGAGGATGAGGAGGAGAAGGAGGAGGAGGAGTTGTGCGTGTATGTGTGTGTGCATGTGTGCTCGCTTGCATATGTGCATGGTGTGTGGTATGCATGCTACAGGATTTGTGGGGGTCAGAGTACAACTTTGTGGAGTCTATTCTCTCTCTCTTACATGTGGGTTTCCTCAAGGAATTAAATTTAAGTTGCCAGGATTTTTCAGCAACTATCTTTAACCCACTTAGCCCTCTTACTGGCTCCCTCCGAATCTTCCTCAGATCAAATCGTCTCTGCCCCCACATTCTTGTCTCCTCAGCTGATGACAGATTGGTTCTCAGTGGTCATTAGGTTTAGCCTTAGTTCTAGGAGTTATTATATGGGCCTATTGTGTTTTGTATACAAAGGTTACTCTGGCTTTCAGTTCATCTGGTCCCTTCAGTTTGTCCATCCCTTCAAATCCACGTCTTCCCTTCAGATGTACAGCTGCGTTTCTCTGGTCTTGCCACATATGTAAAATATTGACCTGGTGTGGACACCTTGTTGCCCAGGGTCAAGCCTTGGGAAGTGGGACACTTCAGGAAGAATGTCGTCAGTCACCCTTGGGGGCTCACACTCCGACAGGCATGGTGGTTAGCTGGTCAGCTAATCTCTTCCTTGTCTCGGTTTTAGAGCTGACTTCTCTCTGCAGATTCTCCCAAGCTACACGTCTCCCTGTGGCCCTGGGCTTGGCACAACCTCTTTAGGGGCTTTCAAGAAAGAAAGAAGAGAGAGCCCAGAGCCTTCAACTTCTGCCCTGTAGTACAAACCTGGTATCAAGGGAACACCAAGGGCCTAGTCTCAGGAAGAAAGGGAAGAATCCACGTGAATCTTGGGAAAGAACACAGGCAATGAAATTTGTAGTCAAGTTAGTGAACCAGTAGATCGTCAGAGGCACAATCTCATCTGTACTTTCATTTTTAAATTTACATATCTTGAAAAAGCCTCTCTGATACAACTTCATTATCTATAATAATAATTTTGCTATGAGTTAAATTACTTAATACCTTCAAGTTCTGGAGACCAGCACCTGGACTGTAGTTAGCTCTTAGAAACTGGGAGCTGCTTCACTAGTTACTATCCACGCGGCCATTAGCATGCTGCAGAGGACTGTAATGACTTCATCGTGAGCATGGTGGTAGGCATGCACACCATTAAAATCTCTTGCCCGCTGCAATGCTCAGTGCATCATGGTGATTCTGACATGACAGAAGGAGCAGGATTTGTCCCATAGATCCCAGCAAGAGAGTCTGCACCCTGAATAACTATACCAACTATTGCTTGCCATATGTCCACAACCAAAAAAAAATAATTTTAGAGGGCAGGAAATGAGCACACATGTGCACGACTGCAGAGATAGCCTGCCGAAATCCACACGTAAGACATATTTACCACTGAGGCGAATGCCTTCATGTGTTTGTAAGTAGCTATTTCTGAACCTCCAAACGGGAAGGAGAGAGAAGCCAAATTCAAATGGCATCATGCGTTTGTTATTTTGGAGCAAGGTTATGTGGAAGGAGAGCTTCCCTTATGCCTGGAAAACTTTAAGGGGGAGAGATGAAGTATTTAAAGGTATTTTAATGATCATGAAAGGCACTGGCTTAATAGGGCAGGAAACTACAGTTCTCTTTTTACTCCCAGAAGGGAAATAACGAGGCTGTAGTGTAGCCTTCCTGGAGGAGTCATAAACTGGACTGCAAAGAGACAGCCCCTGGAGACCCCCTCTCTGGGTCTCTGTGGTCCCTTAACTGTGGGTCTGTCTGCCTGGGCTTTCAGTGTGCTTATTAATTAGTGATCAAGCCACTCTGCTTAGCTAGCGGTAACCTGTGTCTGGTTAGGGGAGAAGTCCTTACCTTCCTGCACGGAGGGTTAGGGACCTTCCTGAAAGAGCTGACCTCTTTAATCCTGTTTTCTTCTGGTTCCACAGGCCTCTGCCAACAGGAGCCTTTCTACGTCTCCTTCCCCATCTTTTTCCTTCTTCCTTCCTTACACCAGAAGATCGGCAGTCTACTCAGGACAGCCATCGTCGGCATCACAAGCAATCACGTCTCTGCACATGCAATCCTTGCGTTCTACAAGCTCACCATGGATGATTCTGAACCAGGGAATACTGAGCCAGGGCTCAGTCTCCCTTTGTGAACAGCCACTCACACGACTATGACCACTAAGGAGATCCCCTGGTACATTGGGCACGGGTCAGTATAGCGGATCACATTGTCTCTGTCGACATACTCCCAATTTTCCTTTTTTTCTGACACTTCTCACACCGAGATGGAATCCTTCATTTTGAAGAGCTGTGAATTTAGTTTGGGAGCCCTGAGTCTCCTGAGTGGCTTGATTCTATTGGACAGACACAGTCCTTGGAACTGCGATGGGGTCGTGAAGCCGGCCCATTAAGGACACATGCTAATGTAAAGGGCATCAGTAGGCTACGAGCCCGCAGCTCCAGCTCTCCTGACCTCTCTCCATTAGCCATTCCACAGATATGTAGGAGGCTAGGCCATGGGACAGGCCCAAATTCTGAAGGGGATGACATCATTGTGGAAGACGAAACGACTGGGGATCTCAAGGAAGCCCTGACCTGACTGGCACTCCAGAGGGTCTAGCAATACACTCAGAGCTGTGACATTTCCTGTCCAGGTTGCGAATAGTTTTCACACTGGAAGTAGCTGGTGGCTTTCTCAAAGAGAGACATCGATGTGTTCACAAGTCCTTTTACTCTGCTTTTATGCATCTAATTATTTTTGTATTTTACTTTATCTCAGCTGTTCCCTTCCCCTCTATTGAAATCACCCAGCCTTGCCTCTGTAAGTTTCAAGGTCTTTCCTCTCCACTCTTCTGCTCTCTGTCCCTCTCACACACAGAGGGCCATGTGACCACTCTGGATAGGAACTCACTGAGAATTTTCTAAATATGTGGGAAATCAGTGTTGGCACCGGCTTTACCTGGTGCTTTGTTTTGTGGTCCAGTTTGTGAACATACAGGGTACGTGGCATCTTCATCTTGAAAGGAGTTATCAACAAAGACTGTCATGTTGTGACCTGGGATGACCATCTGCATGTAAGAACATCGCTGGGTTCATAGGTCAGTCTGAAGACTCTCCTCACAAGAATTAATTAGGAGCTTAGAGTAGAGGAGACTTGCTCTCCATCACTGGACAGAGAGAAACCTGGAAGTGCAGGGATGAACAGGGACTTCTCAGATTTATACAAAATGGCAGAATGAGGGGTAGACACACATTCCTGGCTCAGGAGCCAAGCCTGACTAACGTATCTCCTTGTGACTTTCATGCTTGAAGGAAGTTGTTCTTCCTCTTTGTCAAACTAAGATAGTGTCCCGTGCGTTATCCAGGCCTCTTCAGATGTTCTCTTCTTGGGATCCCTTACTTTTTGACTAGAAGTGTCAATGGTCTTAGTTCCTAAGCACTCTCATAGATGTAGCAGTTATAGGGGCTCTCAACTGTATCCTGGCCCATGGCGTATCTTTGGAAAACCTGCTGGGGAGGGGTTGATTCAATTGAATCTTTTCAAGGTACATTACTGTGAGAACATCCCACCCAGAAGGAAATATTTTTTTATAATCTACTTCTCCCCTTCTCACATACACTCCACCCCACCTCACCGTGTTCTTGACTTTACAAGGAAGAGTTAGTGTGCTCAGGGTACATCCATCTCCCTTCACCCTTCTCAAAGGCAGTGAGGGGTCTCTCCCTTCCACAGGGGAGAAGGTACACACGCTGATCTATCTCAGCTTCTCAGATGTTTGCAGAACACCAACAACATAGGGTGCCAGGTCCTCCTCAGTCCTCAACTGGCTCCCAACAAGTGCTTCACCCTTCATTAAAAGCAGAGAGTGGCCTTTGAAAGCCTTTGCCACACATGGTGTTCTTAACTTGTCCCTAGGGCAGAAAGGTCCTCCACTTCCAGGCAGGTCCTTGTGAGTGCTGAGCATGAAGTTATAAGCCAGATGCTCACTTATGTAAAGGTAACTGCTGTTACTGGTACCACTTCGGGTGTGAGAGGCAAGCATTTTAAGAGACAGTTGTAGCCAATCTGAATCCAGAAGCTAGCACCAGCATTATTAATGTTATATGTCATAATAAATACCAATTTAGAAAGATAGCATGTGAGAAGTCAGACTCACTACCTCAGGCAAAGGAACAAGAGGGGATTACCATCACAAAGATAGGACCAGAGTGTGAGTTCCAGGTTACTTATCAGTTGGAACACCCAAACACTTTCCTCTGTCCTTTCAGAGTAACAGGACACTGGGAAGAAGAATTCTTAACATCAGAGTGAAGGAAAGTTAATTTGCTTATGGACTGTAACTTCGGAACAGAGCTGGATGAGGAAGATGTTAAGCCTTCAGGTTTCAGTGTCTCTGAGGTGAGATTCTCAAGGCCTACATAGCTTAAGAGTCAGCAGGAAAGCTGGTCACAGGCTGTGTCTTATCCCTGTGAAAGAGAACCACAGAAGGATGCAGCAGTTCATCAGCTGCTCCTTAATATACTTGGCTTAAAAAGCTGGGCTTCCCATGGGCCAAATGCACGTGCTTGTTCATCATCCCAAAGTTTTTATCTTTTCATTTCTCTTAGTCATAAGAGCTTAAAGGCACAGAGGGCCAAATATTTCTGTATGCATTGCTCTTTGCTTAACTTAAAAATAAAAACGTAGTTGGAGAAGTTTATCAACATCTTAGGCAAAAAGTAGTTTGGCATTTCATTTATAATGATCTAAGCTATGTATTTAAGCTCCTTCTTCATGGTCATGTCCTGAATCTAAAGAGTGGTTGGGTGTGTTCTCATGACAAGTAGGAAAGAAAGGTTTGTTTACATAATCTTAAGGAAGTGTGTCCTTAGAAACCAGACCTTCCTTTCTCCTAGAGTAAAATAGCAGTTGATTTCAAGATTTCCTAACTTTCAATCACACCAACAAGTCCAGGGATGTTGAGTAACTGGCCCAGAGTTCTGTCTGTGGTCAATGAATGTCTGTGTCTGCTATGGAGGTCATTGTTACCCTTGCAGTCATTCCAATAGCTGGGAGAGGAATTCATTACAGACAAAGGCCACAGAAAAGGAGACATCCTGGGAATGTCTCAGGAACTTTGCCTATCAAATTTACATTCTATTCAAAGTAAAGCAGACAGGCCATTTTCTCTACTGTGCAAATTTCAGTCGGAATGAAATTATCAATGAAGCAGGTGGGTGAATTGTCACAGAAAGAGAGGGCTCAATGGAAGTATGCCAGCACTTCCAATAAGAGTGTGCTGGGGGTCACACAGTGTTTTACAGTCCTTAACTCACTCTTCTAAGTGGAGAGCAGTGGCTTGGAGACCGTCAACCACAGATTTTTGCCCTCTGATTTATATTATAGTACCCAGACAACAGTCTAGGTTCTTTACAAATACAGTAACACACACTCATGCACACATGCACCACGTACACATGCTGCCATTTCCAGGAAAATTTAAAGGAACAGGAAGGAGAAAGTGGGATTTTTCCCATTGTTGAAGCACTTTTACTTTAAGGAAAATTGTTTTCTTCCCTCACCATGCAAGATGACCCATGCGCCACACAAATACTTACATCGGCCCTTTCCAAAACCCAAATGTCCACACAGATAACACAAAGACCCCAGCCATAGCAGATGTTTGTCCTCAGACACATCAGGGCATGAGTCTACACACACAAAAACTCTGAGGACTCAGTCTGAGTTGGTGACTACATTTAGTATTCCATCCAACTAAAGACAGTCACACTAACAATGTCCCCAGGTGCCTCAACTTCATCTGCTGCCACTTTCCACCATTCCTCCATGCAAAGGCAAACACTCGGAGGGAGAAAACTGTAGACGAGGAAGACTCTGTGGATGTGGGGAAAACACAGCAGACAAGGGCATGGTGGTTTCTAGTTTGCAACTCATATACATGTTTTGCTCAATCTAATTTTCATACTAGAAATGTAGAATTCAATATTCTCAAAGAGTGTGCATGAAGGTGGTGGTAGCATTGGGGATCATGCCTGTGGGTTGAGGTTGGGAATAGATGGAGTAGGGATATGGGTTGGGTTCCCATTGCTTTGAAGAGATGCCATGAGCAAGGCCAGTCCTAAAGGGGTCAACATTTAATTGGGGCTGGCCTAGGGTTTCAGAGGTTCAGTCCACTATTGTCATGGCAGGAAGCACGGCTGCATCCAGGCAGACAGGGTACAGGAGAAGAAGCTAAGAGTTCTACATCTTGATCCTACTTCAGCAGAGACGTCTCAGCATTGGGTGGAACTTGAGCACTAGGAGTCCTCAAAGCACATCTTCACAGTGGCATGCTCCCTCCAACAATGCGTACCCACCTCAACAAGGCCACACCTTCTGATAGTGCCACTCCCTGGCCAAGCATATTCAAACCACCACATGGTGCTTTCCTGGTGGGATTCATTCTGAAAGATTGAGTACTGTTTTCTGAGCCACAGTGGTTGGCTACCAGATGCCATGGCAGGTACGTGTTAAGGTGCTCTCAATCACTTCCATAGCCCCACATAGTCTCACTCTGCAGCCTACAGGTAAGGCAGGCTGGATGACAGAAAAGCCTGGTTGTCAAGTGAAATAAGGCTCTGTATTACAGAAGTGACCTAGTTTCTTAGTTCTTTGATCTTTGATTACAAAGCCTGAACTAAGCACATGGCCAAATGGGCATGAAATCTCACCATTTTGAAGCATGTAAAACAATGATAGCTTTAGCTCTAAGCACCTTCTGTGTATTAATAGCTCTCCCAACCACCCCATGAAGTTAAGTAGTACAACCTGAGGAAGAGTTAGGCAGTTTGTTCTAGAAGGAAAAACGTTCCCTTTTCTAAGGATAGAATGGCTGTTGGTTTAGGAAAGTTCAGTTATTTACTTATTTATTTGTTTATTTATTTATTTCACACATTCTGGGCAGGTTTGCCCAGGAAAACCAACCTATGCCTCTCCCTGTAGGAAGGCTGGGCAGACATTCTCACACTCAACACCAGCCCATTCTCACCGTGAACATGCCTTTCAGCAGCATACAGCTCCTTTTTCTCTGACCTTCCTACCCATAGCTGTGTCCCTAGTGGCTCGGCTTGCCAGGTTCCTGCAGCCCAAACAATCTAGCAAGAACGTACTCTATCCTGACTGCCAGAATCCCTACGTGGACCTGCTGACTGTTGTTTGGGAAGGCATTCTAGAACTGGGAACGGGTCCACCCTACCTACCACCTTAGCTGAGGCTCAGCCAGAGGAAAGGCATGATTTATACAACTGGAGCATATTAGCAACTCTTTCTGAGGCAGTCCTGTTTTGTTTTAGATGCCCCACTCCAGTTGGAACTCAGACAGTTCTGTCAATAAATGGAGCTTAGAAAAGGACCTTGAGGCTGTGTGCCTAGGAAACAGACTGGGCATGTGAGGAATGGACACTGGGGCATTCCAGGGCTTGGCAGTTGTATGTGATGTTTGTAAGTGGCTTCACCTCTCTGAGACTCCGTTTCTTTTCTCTTAAGGAAAAGAAAAAGAATCAGCATTCCTTAGGTTGTCCCAGGTATGTATGAGATTATCGGCTAATCCCAATGGGCATAAGCCTGGTGAACTCCATGTCCTAGATGCTTTCAGTGCACTCTCCATGATGGTTACTTATTATTGAGGTTCACAAAATGGAGGCCACTGTAGGCTGAGAGGGAAGGGTAGGGACCTGTGAGTTCTGGTGATCATAACAAAGGCTAGGCAGAGAGGGAAGTACACAGTGGACAGGCGGGGCAGCATGTGGGCATGGAAGCTTTGCAGTGCCATGCTCACACATTGATCTACACGTTCCCTGCCTTAATTGCCGGGAAGAATCATATCAAATAACTCCAAGCTCCCATGGGTTAGAGAGATTAAAACCTACAAAGAGTCTAAATCATTGAATGACTGTGTGGACCATAGCCCAGCTCACTGAGCTTCAGAGGTTAGATAAAACACATGACCACTTGCCCTGTGAAACGCTGGGCCGTTGTGGTCATTTGCTGTTGCCTTGCTCTGACCAATGTACGTAGGGACACCAATAACATAACAGGGCTGCCGTCATAAGTCAGTCACAAAATAAAAAAGCTCAGACTAATTTGGTAGAGGTTGAAGTGAGAATGAGTGAAAAGTGTTCCCTTGGGCAGATTCATATAAACTAGTGACTAATTAGATGAGGGCTGTGTGTGTGTGTGTGTGTGTGTGTGTGTGTGTGTGTGTGTGTGTGTGTGATTGGAAGGGTTGAAATGTAAAAGATAAAAAAATAAATTTTAAGCGTTCTTTTCTTTAAAAAGTTGGTCTAGTGATTATGAATGTGACAGTACCAGTGTCATAAACTAAGATGTCAAAAGGTAAAGCAGGTCTGGGGGAAGATGAAACTTAGTGATTTGTGACTTGTCGCGTGTTTGAGGGGAAGTATAAGAGCTGCTCACCCTCAGACTGATGCGTCCTCATCTAAGCCCACAATTCTTGATGTCGGGAGAGGCCTGTGCATTGTGCACTGATAGCAGCAATCCGGGTCTCTACACACTATCTCCCGCTGGTGGGGAGAGATCAACAGCTCTCTAAAAACTGCCCGATAATCCAGGGCCGTGCAAAAGTCACAAGGAGCTGAGAGCTTACTGAGCTGGAGGAAATTTGGGATGTGGGTGGTTTGGGGTGGATTGGCTTCTGAAGAGCCATGTGTCTATAACCAGGGAGTCGTAGTTCTGTAGGAGTCAGCGTTTGGCTTATCTTCAGAAGTTAGCCATTCAGCACAAACCTTCTGGTCTGGATGGTGTCTCTAGGATACCAGGCCCCTCTCAGACCCCAAAGAGGCCTGACTCTCTGAGGTGTATGTGTTTTCTTTAGCACCTCAGCGGAGCCCAGAGCAAAGCTTTCTGAATTGAATGAGCAACTCTCCCATACTGCAACTGGCAGCCGAGTTTGGGAGGATTCTCTTTTCATTTCCTATGCTTTATGATTTTTTTGTTCTGCTTTTCAAAGGACATTTTTACAAGGTAGTATCCTATATTGCCCTGCCTGTTCTCTGAGAAAAGATAAATATTTTCAATGTGTTTTCTGAGGCATATGCTCCCATTGAGAAAATGTATCCCTTACAGACATTGCTATGTTGACCTCATTACCTGCATGGATCAGAGGGAATTTGACAAACAGAGCCCTGGATGTCCAGGAAGCCTCCCTTATTTCCAGAGGCACTGGGGGTTGGGACCACTGGGGGTATACCTTTGCATTTCCCAAAGGGATGTGGCTGAGGCTGAAGGGAGTCTGGTAAATAGGTCCATCAATGAGAAGCCCGAGAAGGTGACCTTGTTCTTAGTCCCCAACTTCAGGGTCTCACTTAACAGCAGTAGCGATGGGAGACTGGGGAACAGGTTCAGTATTCCGCAGAGGCTCTGGGACCCCCTCAGGGAAGCTTGCACAATCGAACCCTTCCGAAGCTAAGTACAGCTGCTTTCTCCCTAGAAGGAATTCCCAAAGAGCTCTCACTGGATGTAGAGTGACCTACCCCTCCTAGCTTGACTAAGACTTTTCCAGTTTTAGTGCTGAACTCGAAACTTCAATCTTTGAGAATCTGGGAAGCTTCGGTTACCTTCCTTGGAGGAATGGACCCGAGGGGAACTCCTGTACTCTGAGGAAAATGAGGAAAGCCCAAGGCTCCCCAAGGCTCATAATTCTAAGCACAACACCCTGGATATTAGACATTTGGCCCCTTTATCTTTGGAAAACCTGGTATTTATACATTGCACCCAGAATCCCAGTTTCAGACTTTTATTAGCTAGATGACTTCAGATAAGTTCTTTCAGCTAGCTTCCCGTCACTTCTTTTCTCATCCGTGATCCTGGGTAATTCTACTTTCTCAGTCCTGTATGGACTGAATGAGAGCACTGCGTATAAAGCATTTGGCATATAGGCTGCCACAGTGTAGACAGTAAGAGACGGTTATTACTATAATTAGTACTTGGTTCCCTAAGCCCTGTATTAATGGGTGGTAGCGGCTAAGAATCTTGATCTTATAAGCCAGCATCTGAGCTAACAAGCCGGGACAGCATCAGATCTCATCTTACCTGAATCACTCGGAGCCTCTGCTCAGTTGATAAAGCTGGCCTGAAAATGTCATGAAATGCTGTCTACTTGATTTTGAGACACCATTGTCTTCGCTGTCTTCTGTTCTCTCTTTCCTTTAATAGATCTTCTTAAATTCCTAATCTCTGCTTCTTAAGGACCTTAGGTTTTAGTCCTTAGAATTCCTTATATTTGCCCAACCGTGATCTTAACCCACCACCAAGCTGTATCAAGATTTTAAATATTATTTTACCTGAAAACTTGTGAAGTTTCTCCTGTACCCCGTCTCTCTTCTTAGATATAGTTGCAGACAACATATTTATTTGAACCATGGACATTGGGATCCTTTGTTTTGTTCTTTGCAGTGTTTACACTCGCCTCCCCTCTGATGAAAACTAAGACTTTGTTCTTCACTCCCCGCCCCCATAATTATATGATATATCCCACATTGGTTCCCGAAGGCTGTTTCACTCCAAGAATCCTTGCTACAAGGAGACTATATTATGGACAAATTGGTCTGAGGCATAAATTATTGGGGGACATCCTTGGGGTCTTTTCTTGAAACCCAGAGGACTGAGTGAAGAAGCAACCACTTTTCTCCTGTAATGTAGTCAGGGCCAGGAAAATTATGCTAATTGCAAACATGCCCAGGGACATTACCTCTCTTGATTTATCTGGACTTTATTTGTATTTTACAGTCTTTTAAAAGATTATGGCAGGATGAGGAAATAATACAACTGACTTTTTATACAAGGGCTTAATCTACGCCATGTGGCATTGTGCACAATTTGATCATCCTCTTCTTTATCATTCTCTTTTCGTAGGTTTCTGAGATTGTCTTTCTGAATATATTATTTATAGAATGAAGTGGAAATGAAAATAATAATTCAATAAGTACTTCTTGATATTTTGGATCTAGTTTTTTGAATAGCATTAGAAATAGGAAATGGTGGTATGGAGGAGGGTAATTGTAATATTCGGAGAAAACTGACCAGTGACACATAATCATCATTTTAAGTTGCTGTGTATCTTGGTCAGGTTGTTTGCACTCCCATATAATTTTAAATTAGTTTATAGAATAAAGAAGGACGACTTTCCTATTGTCAAGGACCTTTCAAACCCTTAAGTTATGTTGTCCGGAGAAATATTTGGCCACATGGCAGTTCATAGATTTACTGGATTTTTTTCATCCTGTTACCTGAGTATCTTTTTTTATCAGCAGAAAGCTGTGAATGACTGACATGTGTGTACACTAATGTCCAGAATCAAAGACAGTTACTTTTGGATACAACTGCACTCTCTTTCTTCAGAAAAAAAAATGCTACATTCAAAATTATCTAAACAGATGAAGTATGACTACATTTTGAAACTCGCAACTCTTATCATCTTCTGGTTTGTTTTGAGAAATTCCTTTGCAAGGTTAAACTAAATCTTTCATATAATCCTTCAGTCAGTGTCTCCTTTATTCTCCTTGGAGATGGATGGACACACATCTGTGAAATATGAAACTTGAAAATATGTCCCTGAATTTACACTGAATCTGCAAGAAAAACCCGGTAGGAAGGAATAAAAGATGGGACAGAAATAGAAGCAGGAGCCATCTCCTTATGAATAAACAGAAAATGGTGAGCTATAACAAGTCTACCTACTTACCTACTTTATCTGCATATCAACTTTTCTGTCATTTGTCTATCCGCCCCTGGGCCTACTGAAGTCTGAACGACAAATGGTTGCAGTCTTCTGTGTGTCTGTCCTATTAGTGAGTCTGTCTTCCAAGGCCAAGAATGTCAGAGGCAGTCATCCTGGCTAATACTAGGCACACCATCAAACAAAAAATAACGCTGCTGTGTGAATTTGAGGGCCATTTAACACTGTAAATGTCCCCCTTGTCTGACAATTATGGAAACATGCATGCCAATCGACAGTGGAGTGTACACAGGGCGAATGTGAACAGTGTTCACTCGGCCTCATAATTCCTCTCTCTATGGCTGAAGGTGAGCCTGCCCCGTGTCACAGCAGCCATTACTCAGGGACAGTTCTTGTAACTGAGTATTGTCTGACATTCATCGCAAGTATATTCATAGAGCCTGAAACAATGTTTTCCCATTGTGCCTAGAACTTGATTTTTGGATTTGAAATGTATACTGATTCCTTTGATTGACAGGTTAATTGGTATTTTATTCTATATTCTTTCTTTTCTTCTATTTTTACTCTCCCCACGCTATTATTTCTGTCTGGGGTAGTTGAAGTGTATTAGACCCCCCAAAGAGAATCTTAGGCCTATGTGGAGCTTCCCAACAGCAGTGGGACCATAGCTTTATTGACATCACATATCTACTGGGGATCAGAAGGGTATTTAAGATAGATAGGTTTATAAAAGCTTGTTTGCTTTTCTTTAATGTATTTGAGCATTTTCCTGCATGTTTGCATGTGTATATATATTTGTATGTCTGTATATGTGTGTGTGTGTGTGTGTGTGTGTGTGTGTGTGTGTGTGAGAGAAAGAGAGGCATGTAGTGTCCCTGAAGCCAGATTCAAGAAATGGAGCCATGGATAGTGGGGAGCCTCCTAAGACTAGAATAACCAAATCTTACAAGTTCAGTAGCACTTTTAATCAAGTTGGGCAATATTCACCAGTGTCAAAAAATGAACTTTGAAACCTAAATTAATCCTATTTAAAATCTCCAGAATTTTACTTTACCAAATTATTGTGTCCAGAATCATTCTGACTCTTCAAGGATTCCAAGAGAAAAGGCTAGGGCTGGCTGTGGAGGATTACACTTCTGGGGATAGATGGGTGTCATCTGTGAATTTACTGATCACTTTGAATAAAATCATGAACAAAACAAACAAACAAATCTATATCGTTAAGTGATCACACATTGTTGTGAGCTGCTGTTAAGAACACTACAAAGTGTCTGTTTGTTTTGATTACATAAAAACCAGATGAAGCTTGTCTAGGAATAGTCTGAAGGCAGAAGAGTGGCATGGGACAACAGGTGCTCTGAATCCATAGGGTTGCCATCATGTGCACTGTCACATTCTAAACTCACCCTCAGCCCCACCAGGAAAGATTTCCAGTCTGTGACTCAGACAGATTCACCCCTCCATGGCAGGGTTGGTCCTAGGTAAGTCCTTTGTTTCAAGAGCACACATCTTGCCTTGCTGTATAACTGATCAAAATGAATGACTGTGCTTCAGAAGTTGTAAGAGCTATGTGTATGCTAGCCACACTTCAGTCTAGGCATTGGGCATCACAGCTTGCCTTGGTTCATTCTTTGCTGCTGATAAACCACTACTGTACACGAGGTAAATCATAAAGGAAAAGGCTATGGCATGTAGTTTTGGAGATTCAGGGTCAAAAGCACACATCTAGTACTGATCTTTTGTTGACATGTTCTGAAGGTGTGAGTGGGAGTGCTTGTGACTTTGCTGGTCATTTTCTCTCTTCTTGGAAAGCCAACATGCATGAGGGTCTACCATAATGTTATCATATAATTCCATTCCCAAATTTCACCTCTAAATACGATGGGTAAGAGTCTTCCTTCTTTATACCTCACAATCAGGAATTAAATTTCAACACAGAGAGCTCCGGATACCTACTCAAACCACTTGAAAGCCACAGTGTAGCTCATGTCTTTAAAAAATTTCAAATTATAAATTATAAAATGTGGGCACTGAAGTACACGGGTAAACAGAGGTGCACAGTGTTTGGAATTTGAATGCCAGCCTGTGCTGAAAGGAAGGGAGATGACTAAGGTACACGTTGGCCACTGGAGGCCAAAATCACCTTTGCCCTAGGATTGTCCCAATACCATAATCTTATAAACTGAGAAGTTCTTATAAAGTTTGATTTTATAGAGAGGAGAGATTATCAGGCAAGTGAGGAGGGAAAAATAAAATAGAACATTGATTAATAGATTTCAAGGTGATTTTAGCGTCTATTAAATTTAAGTTACAACTAAATTTGGAAAAATGTCTTCTTTTCAAAAAAAATCATGATAAACATTAATTTGGAAATCGGGAATTTTCCATGACATCATTATTAGCGATTCGTGCTCCCTCAGGTACACATAAGATCCAGAGGCGTCCCTATAAATCTGTGTTTTCCTATCTATCTAGTTTTTTATTTCCTTTATTTGCTTCCCTTAACAACCTCTCAAATCAATAGTAAGCTCTTCCCCTGCCATCCATCTTGTGCTCTACCCATACATAGCTTCAGTCCTCTTTGAACAATAAGGCCTCCTGGGCTGTGGAGAGTGGGGGATGGCAGGGAAACACTATTCGATTATAACATTTTATAGGTTGTCATAGCTCTAATGACATTAGCCAGCTAACTGCAAAGAAAAACCTTTGTGATGGCACAGAACAGGTTGCCACAGGCTTGACAAACCTTTGTAAAAATGAGAGGAGAGTGGAAATACAACACATCTCTGCCCCCCCCTGAGTACCCACCAGCTCTTCCAGTGACCATTCCCCTTTGTTTAACCCCTGAAGGGCATTTTTAATATAAAATATAGATAAAGTCTTCCCAAATCAGAAAGGTCTCCAAGTTCCAATTTAATGGAATGGAAAACTAACTAATTGGTATCAAAATTTGTTTTTGGGAAGAAACCTCCTTTTTTGTTGAAACACAACAGTGTGTCTGGGAACACAAGCCAATCCTTCCAAAATCATCTGTAAAAGCCACCAAGGAATCAATTAAAGTTGATCTTGCTTATCTGCGTTTGACAAATATGTGAAATCTCTGATTAGGGCAGAGGGAAAAAGCAAGCACCCCCTTTCTTGCTCTCTTCTTCTCTCTTTCTCTGCTCTCTTCCTTTCTTTCTCCTGTTCCTTTAAAGGCAGTAGGTGTCAGAAGGGTGGGTAGTGATATACCAAACACGGCCTCCATAAAGTAGCTCTACAAAATTAGGTGTCAGCATGCAAAACTTATTGATGTATGAATAGGAAAATGAAAAGTGACAGTGGACAGTCAAGCTAAGGTGAGACGGGCAGAAGTAGAGCAGCTGTAGGATCCACGTCAAGGTGCGTATATATGAGCCCGTTTTTTTTTTTTTTCTGATACACAGCCTAACAAGGTAAGCCCGACCTATGAAGTGATGGAACAATACAATATATAATACAGTGTGAATGCCAAATAAATTGACATGGTGTCTCTCCACCCCCCTCCCCTCTCCCACCCCTTCAAAGTATGCCTGTGTATTCATTAATAAATTCATATTCTGGTTTTAATAAGAGAAGAAAATGCAGTGTAAACTGAGATTTTAGTGACACCAGCTCATTGCTTTTATTGTTGCTCGTAGCTATGAAACTTCACAGTGCACTAGTAGAATTTATTGTTACTGTCTGTCTCTGTTGATAAGTTGGTAAACTTTTTGAAAGAAAAAAATTGACCCACACTTTATGAATATGATGAAAAATGCCAATAACACTACAAAAGACGGCTCTTGACATTATTCTGCAAAGAGCTAAAAGACAGTAATGAAAATATTGGCAATTACAAATCCATTACCTCCTCTCTAGCCAGTCGAGCTCTCCCTCTCTCTCTCTCTCTCTCTCTCTCTCTCTCTCTCTCTCTCTCTCTCTCTCTCTCTCTCTCTCTCTCGATTCTCTGGTTGCCCCTGGTGCTGTTCGCATAGCATGGGACATGGAAGAGGTGAGAATCTTTAGTGCTGACTTTCAAAGAAGAAAAGAAAAGCCGAAGAAGGAAACTCGTTCGTTCTTGGAAAGGGTGTTGTTGTTGTTGTTGTTGGTGGTGGTGGTGGTGGTGGGATGTTTGTTGGTGTTGTTGGTATTGGTGTTGTTATTGGTATTGTTTGTTGTTGGTGTTAGTGTTGTTGTTAATGGTGTTGGTGTTGGTGGTGATGGTGTTGTTGTTGCCATTTGTTGGTGGTGGTGGTAATTGGAGATGTTTGTTGTTGGTGGTATTGGTGTTGTTATTGGTATATGTTGTTTGTTGTTGTTGTTGGTTGTTGTTGTTGGTGGTGTTGGTGTTGGTGTTGATGGTGTTGGTGGTGGCGGCAGTGGTTGATGTAAAGTGGTTTGTTGGTGTTTGGTTTGTGGTTGTTGTTGTTGTTTGTTGAGTGGTGGTGTGGTGGTGGAGATGTTTGTTGTTGTTGTTGTTGGCATTGGTGTTGTTATTGGTATTATTGGTATTGTTGTTAGTGTTGTTGTTGGTGATGGTGCAGTGTTGGTGGTAGTGTCATTGTTATTGTTGTTGTTGTTGGTGGTGGTGGAGTGTTGTTGTTGGTGGTGGTGATGGTATGTGGTGGTGTTGGTGTTGGTGGTATCAGCAGCAGCAAAAGTAGGTATAAAGTGCAAGGGCCAGGGGAATGGGCCTTGTTATGGCCTCCACCATCTGAAAATGAACCATTTCTTTGCCAAACTGTTCTCCCTTAGCTGGAGTCTCTGAGCATGGATTCAGAAACAGTCAGTCACCAGCCAGATTTCTCTTATTCTGTTAAGTTGTGCCTAGATATCAGCACACATTTATTCAAAATAGTATCCACTGATCTTCCACGGTGAGGGAGAGCCAGCCTCTATACCTAAAGACCAAAAACAAGAAGACATAGAGCAGACATTGGGGACGCCTATGACTTAAGCTTTGCAACTGAGGCTTCAGGAGCAGATCATGAGTCTCCAGCCTGCAACAGGGAAGACCTGTCTTGACAGACTGAGGACAAACCCAAAACAAATTTATTAAAACCATGAGAGGAGACCAAGCATAGGGTTAACGCGTTTGCCTTTAGCATGGTTTTCCACGACAGAGAGGTGTTTGTACTATCTGTACTATCTGTAGTATGGTTTTGGCTGCAAGTTGGGACTGATTGGCTTTGTTTTCATTATGTGTGATCTCTGGAGAGTATCAGGACCTGAAAGGGAATATTTTCAATTCATGAATAGACGATATTCTTCTTATTGCCTAATAGTCACAACAAGTATGCTTGTAATCAATCTGAGTCGTTTTAACCTCTCCTCAGCCCTGCCTTTCTACACCTGCATGCCCCTCTGCTAGTCTCTTGTCTTTATATCTTTGTACCAGGCTTATTGAGTTTTTTTAGTTACCTGACCAAATATATATGTACATCCAAGAAGAAAGGCAAGACATCGATGGCTACACAATTGAACAATTGATACTCCAGCAAGTGTGGGAAGTCCAGTAGTCCTGCAGCAGGATGGTGCCTCTTAACCCCCATGTACAGTAAAATGTCAGGCTCCAGTGAGCGTTCTTTCTGTACAGGCTTGCTTAAGCCCTTCAAAACCTCTCTCTTTCTTCTTCTCTTTCCCTCTTCCTCTCTCTTCCTCTTTCTTTTCTTCTCTTCTCTTCCCCTTCTCTTCCCTTCCTTCCCTTCCCTCCCTTCCCCTCCTTCCCTTCCTTCCCTTCCCTTCCCTTCCTTCCTTCCCCTTCCCCCCTTCTCTTCTCTTCTCTTCTCTTCCATCATTACATTAAAATTTTATATCCCAATCACAGCTTCCTCCCTCTTTTCCTCCCAGTTCCTCCCTTTTACTTTTTCCTTCCCCCATCTAGCCCCTCCCTTCCTTAAAGGGAAAGCCTCCTTTGGATATCAACCAGTCTTTGGACATTCGTTGTAGTAAAGACTAACACAGCTTCTCCTATCTAGGCTTGACAAGGCAGCCTAGTTAGGGAAAGGACCCAGAGGCAGGCAAAGTAGTCAGGGACAGCCCCTGATCACACACCTTTAAAGTCCCATAAAGCTAAACAACTGTGACGTGTGTGCAGAGGGCCTAGGTCCAACACATGCATGCTCTCTGGTTGGTTCAGTCTCTGTGAGCCCCTTTGGGCCCAGGTTAGCTGATTTTGTAGGTTTTTTTGTTGTGTCTTTGATTCTACTGCTTCCTTCAGTACTTCCTCCCCATCATCTACAGGATTCCCTAAGCTCCGCCTAATGTTTGGCTGTGAATCTCTATATCTGTTTCATGCTGGGTGAAGCCTCTCTGATGAGCATTTATGCTAGGCTCCTATCTGCAAGTATAGAAGACTATCATTAATAGTGTCAGGAGTAGGCTCCCTCTCATGGTATGGGTCTCAAGCTGGGCCAGTCATTGTCAATCCTTACTCTTGGAAAGAGCTGACACTCAGCGTATCTAGAAGCATGACAGGATCATCTTCTGCACCTCTTATGATATAAAAATCCCAGGAAATTTTTAAGGAATGTTTAAGTCATTTTGGAATCAGGAAAGGGTTCTAAAAGGACACAGTGACACTTGAAGTTGTCCTAAACTTGGGAGTGGGGGACAGGACATATTGTGACATCTACACATTCTGTTGGGTGGTTCTCCTGTATCTGGATCCAACTGGTGGGTCATGTATTTGCAATGTTAAGTGTTAAGCTGAATCTCCTATTTTCTATCTTTGTTTAATTACTTGGCTTATGGGTTGAGCTAGCACCAAGGTAGGCTATTCTAAAATTTCAATGGTTAAGCATTCTAGAAATTATTCCTTAACTCACAGCACAGCCTTGCATGAGTGATGTTGGTTTTTGGAAAGCTCTCAGTCATTTGATTTTAAACTTCAGTTTTATGATCTTGTCACTTTAAGATTTTGGGGTTCTCTTTTGTGAGACATTAAACAAAGCAAAATTTAAAATGACCCAGAATATAATTGCTTTTATTCAATTGAGAAGATGCCTCCAGTTCCTTTGTGATGTTGGGAAGGTAGGGTCACAGTGGACACCAGCTTCCTACTAAACAATCTGCACTCTGTCTGTTTGGGAGTGTGTCTTATAGTAGTGGTCAGTACCGAGAGCTCAATGTGGTGTTCAACCAGTCAGAGATTCCTTGCTTTCTGCCAGAGAGAAAATATCATGTCTGTTCATATTTCCTGCGGCTGGGGCAAAAGTTCAGCGGTGGGCAGAATCGGGTCACTTTCGTGAAGGACAACAGTGAGTGTATTACACTACTAGCTTTATTCTAGAAAGCTAGAAATAGCAAGATGAGCCCATCTTGGGAATGAGCCCAAGTCATTCTGAATGCCTAGGTCTCAGGCTGGATGAAATCCAGGTGATGCATGTCCTGTGGACATAGATAGAAGCAATTATGAGCTTCTCCCAGCAAGCCAAAGGTTGGAGGTTCTATTGACGTGGAAGAGGAATGTTGTGAGGAGACAGCCCGGCATCCACAACCTTTTTCTGCTGTGTTTCCTTGCAAGACCATACTTCTTTTGCCATAAAAATGTCTCCTATCTGTACAAAGCAATGGGATCTAGATGGTGCCTGTCACTTTTCCTAGCTCTGTTCTTCCCCCCATCTTTGTCTATTTGGTATCTGTCTAGATGTCAGACAGAGGAAAATTTTGAGAAATGCGCTCACCAAACCTGGGTCTGACCACTTCTACAGGCAGATGGCCTTCAACAAGGACGTTGGAATCATAGTCTCATTTTAATGCTCAACAACCGCCTCCCCTTGCTCTTAGTCCTTTCTGCCAGCTTCTTCTGATCTGTGTGAGCACTGTCATTTTAGAGCTGTGGAACTCTTTTCTGCAATGCTCTGCTGGGTTCCTTGGCTCCACACTCTTCTTCAGCTTGGATTTGCTCTAATGTTCTGATCGCTTTCCAAAGACCGGCAATGCTTATGGCCAAACTGGCTGCATTGTTTTTCTGAGAAGCAGGGGTGGGGTTTGAGCCTCAGGAGGGGGGCCTGTTTTTGTTGTACCACAAGTACCACATTTTGGTGGAAATAAACACCATATTGTTGAAAAAAAGAATGTAGCAACTTGTCAGTGATTTTGGGTTGAGGCAAGTCGTGTTCAGTATTTTCTTTTCCTGTTTAGAATCCCTCTCCGTGAGAGGCTGGCCTCAGGAGCTCAGCAATCTGGCTACACTGTTCATTACTTGGCAAAGGCATTTGAATGGGAGGTATACATAGATTCTAATATCTTACGCCTTCTTTTGCTGTCAGCACTGTGTCTCCCTTCTAGTTTTGGCATTTGCTCTGGGTGACCATGATGCCTTTGTCTAATGCCAATATCTAAGCCTTGTACATCTAGTGCTTGTTAATAACAGGGAAAAGCTCTGGTGACTCACCTTGACCTCTGACGGAAAAAACATCCTTTTAATAATCTGGGTTTTATTATTTGGATTGAAGGAAAGGCATACTGCATATTTTTAATCTTCTTGGAAACCGCATGAGTCTTGGGTGGTACCCTTGTTTTTCCTTAAGTCAACAAAAAAGATGTATAGGGAGGCTGCATACCACCTCTCTCCGAGCCTTCAAATTCATCTCTAATCATGACCCACTAGCCAGGCAAAGCCCTCAGTGAGTTTAATGGGCTTTTCTCTAAGAACTTTCTAAATGTCTAACCTTGAGTATGTCTTAAAGTCAAAGGTATATTTCTGAATATCTATCAAGCTACTGCCCACCCTATTTTGGACCCATCCAAACGTCTCCTGTATCTTATAACTTTTAACTTCCTTCCTGATACTAAATTGCGAATATGGAAATAAACATGCACTGCAGGACGAGTGCCAACATGAGTCTACAAACAGCCCTTGTCTCCACTCCCTGGACGCTTCCATCCAGTGCCAGCCCCTGGTAGACAGTATCTGATATCTAGAAGAATGCAATGAACAAAGGAGTGTATAGGAGCTTACTGTCTCTCTGGTAGGTTGAGGCCAGAGACGCTGCTAGCATGTTGTGGAAGTTCTCAGGAGAACTTCCTCGGGATGGAGGTCCTCGAACTCAATGACCAGGGACTGGACCACCTGATGCAATGCAAGGAGGATTTTGTCATATTGTCGGGACATGAAAGGACACCTGGCGCTTGTTGTAATTCAGCCACTTACTTGAACCAAGGATGGGCTTTTATAGGATTTTGGGGACAGAAGAAGACAGAAGGCATGAAGCATAAGAGGGACACAGTCTATGGATTTAGGGCTCATCTGGGCAAGCCCTAATACCTTTCTGAACATAATGGTTGACTCGCCCCCACCAGGGTGTGTGGGACCTCTCCAAGCTTTTTTCTAATAGGCGCCAACTCACTTCAATCGTCCTGTTGAACCATACACATCTTTCCTGTGTTGTCTTACCTGCTGCCTAAGCTAGGGTCTTTCTTCCCATTTTCTTTTTAGACTTGAGAATTCTAAGAATCTCTTCCTGTTGTCTTGCCTCTGGTGTTGTTGGGTGAACAAATGTCTGAATGACAATGAGTCTGTTCTTTATGAACTGCATCAATCTGTTTAGAATGCAGGGGCCAAGAGGAGGATGATTAAATGGTCCCATCAAGGTGGACACCAGGTAGCAAACCAGGGGATCTACTAAACCAGCTCTTGAACCATCCCTGATGCGCTTCTCTGTCTGCCTTTTGTCTAACCTTTCTCTAAGTTTATTTATGAGTCTTAATTACTCTTGAATGGCAGTTTCTGAATTCTCTATAAGCCTTGCATTGTAACAGCAGATGTCCTTGTGCTGCCCTTGCAGCACCTAGATATTAACCCTAAGTAATTCTCAACTCTATCTTTTGTGTCTTACTAAGTCTTTTAGCATCAGGATTCTAATCAATTTCATCTAAACCTATACACCAAGGTCATGACTAGTTTTTAGAACTACAAACTTATGCAGATTGTGATCCCTTTATAAGGCTGATCCCAAGTGTTAGAGTACTAGCATATGCAATGTTATATCATTTGTAATGGAAATCAAGCCTATCCCACATCTATCTTGATGAGACAGGACAAAAACATGACTGATTTCCTCTAGGTCCCAGCTCTCAGCCCCAACGGCTAATTACACGGCTGGTGAGGGCTGAGAATTGACAGCTGTCAGGGTGGTCAGCAGCACCAGGGTATAGTCCTTTCCAGCTAGGCTCTAATGTCTGGGCTCATGTGGAAGGCAGTCTCAGCCTGGAACTCAGGGTCTCCGGGGCATAGGCTGCTGTCAGCTGTGAGCAGATTTCTTTCTGTATCACCTGTAGGTTTTTAGCCCGGCACACAAATCATTATTACTATGGCACTATGATAATGTTGGACTTTCAGTAACATCATCAATATTACAGTCAGGGGGCTGAGGCCCCATTTAAAGATCTCAAAAGGGTAAGGCTGAATCTGGAAGGGTATTTCTTTGCTCTGAAGAGAGCAAGAAGGAAGGAATATTACTCCAGTGTGCCAGTCTCCATGGTAAATTTGGTCGGGGTCTCTTTTAGAGTTCTATTTACTGTCCTGAACTTTGAGGTCTGTAAATACAAATGTAATTTCCACCCGACCTCTAAATGCTTGCCACACCTTGCTTACCTTGGCAATAAAGTAGGGCTGTTGTCTGACCAGATTACCTTGGGCATTCAAATCAAAGATTCTTCCAGTATCTTCTTGATACGTTAGAGGCCGTCTCTCTAGATTTGGTGAGGAGCCCTGTTTGCTTGTTAAGCATTTACTTATTGACATATTTTTATTTTTTATTGTCTCTCTGGCCAGAATTTATAAGTAACATTTTATATTTTAACTGAGGCCATCCCTTTAGTCAAATCCAGTTCTCAGTGGCTGTCTCTTATAGGCCTAAAACAGGATGAGTCCTGTATAGCCATTCTGGTTTCCTTTATGCTTTTATTTACTGCTTGCTCACTGATCTCTTCTCTCCCTGTTTTCCTGGGAAATGAACAGTACTCACAGTTGTTGGCTTCATCAAGGATCCAAGAGTCTGCATGCTGATGTGCTGAAACGTGAAGTTCAGCCATCCCAAGATGACACATCGTTTTGTCCACCATGGCAGCACCCCTTATCTCTGACTTTTTATTCATGAAGAGAACCTGTTCTAGGTCCTCGGTTTGTGCATGTCAATCAGCCAGTCTATAGGTGTCTTTTTTTTTTTTTTTTCCACCCCCTGGGCTTCTGCCAGTGTTTGACACTCGTGGGGGTGGCTCCAGGTCCTAGACTGGGCAGCAAGGTGACAGATTGTCCCACCCGTGGAGAATCTAGTCCATGGCTGACCAGTGGTCCCCATCTTTGGGACACTCTATTCAAAACAAACATCAGCCCTCTATCTGTTTAAGTCCTGATTAGGTGATGATTGTTAAAGTTCGGCTGGCAGGGTGATATGTTCCAAGTTAAGAACAGCTGCTAAGCCATTCATCTCCAGCATCAGGTACTGGTGCACTTGAGACAATCTTAAGCTCCACATACACAGTCTGTAGATATGCATATATGGCCTCACACCAGCCATTTTAGCCCATAAACCATTTTGGGGAGCAATTTTCTCATGAGCAAGGGATAAAGGGCAGTCAGGGATGTCATGATCTAGTGGGTTACCGGCCCACGCCAAGGTCCACTGTTCTTCTTCGGCAGTCATAAGTATTGTTTGTTGCCAAAAGCCCACTTTGCACTCAAAAATCTTTGATGTTGGCCCACTAGGTCGTGGAGCAGAGAGAGTTGGGTCTCTGTATCCATAAACAACTGAAGCGGGCTTCTCTTCTATCTCCAAGACAGTTAGCACTCTAGGACCAAGAGGCTCTCCATTGGCCCTCTTGTTCTTTCTGGGGCATCCCGACCCAGTGTCTTTTTTTAACTTGTATTAGGCACACTAATCTTTAGCCAGGAATTCTCTTCTGTTGCCAGGTACTATCTATCTTCCTAGGTTCTCTAACTACTGTACAGTATATGTTCCTCTCTTTTTTTTTAATCGTCTCTCTTTAGCTCTCTCTAACTTTTTTTTTTCAGCAATCAGCTTTAACTTTATATCCTTTTCCTTATCTTAGCCAGATTGGTGGGCATTTCCCCTCAGAGACCCACCCTTGAGCCTGCTGCAGACCTGAGCACTCCCCTACCAGGGCGATTGAAGTCAACAGTCAGAGCCTTCCATCCATGTCTGGAACATTCTTTCTGTCCTCTAGTAGGATTCTGTCTTTCCTCAGTGGTAAAAAAGACCTGTAGCTATAACAAACATCTCAAATGGGATGGTGAGAAAAACAAGAGAATCTTGAGAATAGAGGCTCAATTTTGAGTTGGAGAAGAGGTATTTAAAGTGGAAGAAACCACAACTGAAAGGTATGCATCATAACAATAGTGAAATCACAATAACCCCTTGTCTCCCAAGATTGTTTCCCAGGAGAATGTCTCTTGGCTTCCTGATTGTTAACTTCATGGTCCGCTTAGTTTTAGGAGACGCGTTTCCTGCTTCTCAAAATTGTTCTCTAAGATTTATGGTCAGCTATTCCTGGGAGTTTAAGTTGAGCTGGCCAATGTAATTAACTCATCTCTATAGCCTTAGAGAGGCTTCCGCCCCCTGCACCCAGTATTTCAATCATGGTAAGAAACCGCTGCTATGGGATAGATCAAAATATGACTGAATAGGAAAAGTATCAATGTTAGATCAACCTCTTGGAATGAAATACATATACCTTCAAAAGAACTTCTCATAATGAACACTCTCCTTCTGTGAGCAAATGTTGAAGGTCTGGCCACTGAAGGCAAGCAACTGTAACCAGGCTTTTTTTTTTCAGCTGGTGTCCTATAAACAACCACTAACTTTACGCCATCTTTTTGTTGTCAAAGCTACACCCTGGCATTCCATCACCTTTCCTTGAAACCTCTACACCAAGACTTGGCCTGAGCTGCGCCCATCGCTCCACGCAAGAGCTTGCAGCTTGTTAGCAGGGCCTGTATGCTCAAATAATCTCAGCCCCAGCATTTTTACTCTGTGTTTTCCTTCCTTAGGTTGTGGAATGTCACAAGAATAGGAGAAACTTTCTTAGATCTATGCAGTTTCAGGCTCTTGCTAATACCTTTAGACGGGGCACTCACATCCCATCCTCTCACAATCAAGAAGAAAAGCTCGACTGCATGCGGAGCATGAGCATCCTCGTATATGCCCAAGAGAAGATAAAACCTCAGCAGAAAGTTAAATTTTCTCTTGCCAAATTATTTCAAGTTACAATCAGAGGACCAAGAAACCCTTGACAGCAGTTTCAAGGATTTCAAACACAGTCATCAGTCCAACCAAACAAAAGTCAAAAAGACACTAATAGACACCATTCAGAAACCACAGTCAGGTCACAAAGAAGATAAACAATTTTAATAGCCAAACAAGTATCAGCCAGATGCTACGTGCGCTAAAAAACAACCCAAAGTCGGAAGGAGGTGGGCAACTGGGCCTGAAAGCTGTAATACAGACAGAGGTGTCAGAGTCCGGATCTCCTCCCAAATGGAGTCCCGGAGATGAGCCCCAGCTGCCTCAAATTACCCTGGAACTGCCTTTCCAGGCTGGAAGTCCCTGAGCCAGCTTCCTTCTTGCCCGCCAACCCCAAAAAAAACAAATTCCGGGCTGAGCGCCACAGACAGCCAGACAGAATAGGCAGAACGAGATGTAGAATCAGACAGACGCCGGCCGGGCTTACCTCCCAGTGGGTGGTCGGTGAACCCTGGTGGAGGATCTCTTTCCCGGCCAACGCACTGCAAAGCCTGCAACTTCCTCGGCGAGAAAATGTCCTCTAACCTCACTGAACGGACCAGACACCCCACGGAACAGTGCAGCATTTGGTTGATGGTCGGGACAAGGCACACACCTGTGGGCGCCAGGTCACTGGGATCATGCCACTTGAACCAAGGATGGGCTTTTTATAGGAGACTGTAAGGTAATGATGACAGAAGCAGATGCATAGTTACAGAATATAATTTGGGTGGATCAATGCAAGGGTTCAAACCGGCAAGTTCCCACCTTTCAACATAACGGGTTGACTCTGTTTGTAAAAAATCTCCTCCCCGGCTTTTTTCATTATGTCAGTTCTAGGCCGTCCTGTTGCCATGCTCAACCATATCTTGTTTCAAGTCAGCTGTGTGCCCAGTGTTCTAATCCTTCCTGAACTGTCATCTTAAGTACAGCCTTGTAAATGGCTGCTACTGCTGCTAAGTCAGTCTTTCAGTTGTGGTGTGTCAGGCCTCACCAGCCTGAAAGCAAGATGTCAGTACGTTAGCTAAAGAACTCACCAGTTCTTCAGACATGCATCTGTAGTTACCCATGGGCATGTTGCCGTCCATTACAAATATTATTTAGACATTTTTTTTTTAACACTGACTTTCAACAGAGGTACCACCCGGAAGTCCTCATTTTCACTGCTCCCACCTCATCGCCAGCCTCTCCCACTTTTCCTGCCTGGCCCCCATGGTGCATCCCTCCCCATTCAACCCTGGGGAAAAAGGATATAATAAGTAGAGAGGATGTAAAGAAGTCAAAAGTACAGCTCTTTGTAGTTACTCATTTAATCACACCATTTTCTGGACTATTCTTCTAAAGATAACATGTTTATGCTGCAAGTGCCGCCTCTGCACAGCTTGGTAAGCCCTTTGAGATGGCACTGAAGGCAAAGAAACACATTCACAGATGTTTATTTACGCTAATGATGCTCTCTGAAGCATTTGGAGTTTAACATATGCTTCCAGCATCTCTCTCTTATCTTTTACATGGCTAAATCAGAAAAGCTGCAACAGGAAATAATGGACCCAGTTTATTTTAATTAGAAGCGTTGCTTCGGCATGTAACTGTGACACCATCACATGCTCTTCCCTTCATTGGGTTTAAGAAGAGTGAATTCTAGGGCTTTTAATTTGTCAGGTCTCTGAGTCGTTTGGTTTCTGGACCCTGCAAACCAACGCCTTTTTTGGTGGCATGTGGCTATAGGGGAACTCTGCATTTTGTATGTCTTCTAGATAAACAGAAATGCCACTGTTTCTGTCATGTTAGGAAGAATATTTTATTGATTGGGCATTTTGTAAACCCCATTTCTTCCATTGGGTAAAATGAGGAGTGATGTTTATAATGTTTCACTTCCTGGGGAAATGTTTGTTGTCTTTCAGGTATGTGGATAGAAGAGATTATTACTTTATCACCACGGGTACTCTAGAAACATACCATTTATGTTTATATTTTTGTTTCGCCGCTTTGGTTCTCCTGTTCTACCCATAGATAGATTTAAAATGAGGACGCAGAACTCTCTTATATCCATAATTATTTTAGGAATGTTTACCGGGTAAGACTTTTGGTGATTGTGACTCATACTTTTAAATGAAAGTGGGAAGAAATCACCCAATAGGTGGCGTGATTGCTGACTTTCATGCGGAGAGCAAAGCAGACAATACAAGATCTTCCTTTCAACATGCAGCCTCTCGATTCTGTGGACGATGCAGTGGGATACAGCCACGTTGAAAACCTCTGGGCCCCCGTGATTCTGTCAAGGTTGTGAAGATGGCTTCCTCCCGTTTTGAGAAATGGGCTACGCCTTCTGCCTCTACTATTTGAATCCTTCACTCCTTCAAGGAAGCAAGCTTGGGCAATAGGACACAGAGTCAACGGCTATAATTCACGGGAGAAGGCCACCTTTCTATTTGTAGTATAGGAGAGATAGCTACGAGAGGTTGATGCAACAGGAGAATCAATGCAGTTTAGCGATGCTTAATTAGGCTTAATTGGAAATGCTGGGAGAAGTGCTGTCGGAGGAAGGCAGCGTTAAGAGATGATGAAGAGCCCAACATATGGCTACCAGATTTACGTGGGCTATTGTTTTCCTTGTGTTGGGTGGGACTAGCAAACATTTGAGATTGAATATGCTAATTAAACAAACACCAGGTTTCAAGAACTAGCCTGAAAATGCAGTTGACTCAAATTAATAATACATATTTTTATGGAGATTATGTGGACACTGATGACCTAGGTCATTTCATCATTTAAAATATTAGTCACATCATGGCAAGTCTTACTAATCCAGATGGTTAGATCTTAGGCTTCTTCTTTTATAAAAGCCACACATCCAGCAAAACTACAACGTCTCAGAATTTTCACTTCTATTTTAAGTATATTATAAAATGTGTGTGGGACTTGCATGTCTTTCTTTTAAGATTTATTTATTTACCTTTAGTCACTTAACCTCTGATCGCAGCTTGTACTTCCACAGTTCTGCTGCCTGGGAGTTCTGTAGGAAAGACCAGGCTCAGAACGGCATTCACGCCTACAGGAAAGCTCAATCAGGCCCATGGCTTGCTTGCCCACTGCAAGTCAGTTTCAAAGTTTATGAGTATTAACTCCAGTCACATAATCAAGAGCAATTATAGCACAAAGGGTCCTCCAAACAAAGTCTCCATAAACTCTGGGCCTAGTATTGCATATACTTTTCTTGTACATGTGAATTCTAACAGGACTATTTTTCTAGATCTAAGCCAAATTCTCTGCAATTCTTGGCAAAATGCTTTCAATGCAGCCCGTTACCCCATTGCTGTAAAGTTGAGGGTAAACGCATTGGCTGCAGATCTGGGTATCACACTAAAGTTATTCTGATCAGGTGGGGAACATGGCCCTTGAGTAGGACCTCAAGGTGGCCTTTCCACTCTTGTTCTTTAATAGTTGGTGGCTTGATGTTTGCGTCAGCATAAAGCTCACTCTTGTAGGATTATTTAAGCTCCATTACAAGGAATATTTCTCTTAACTACACATCTCACTCCATTTCAGGCTTAACTCTACAAATAATCTTAGAGTCACTATCTCTAAAAGGGACACATACTCTTCCTTTCTTTAACAAATGTTTTATGTTCTCCAATCTTCATAAATCCAAATTCTACTTAATATTAAATTAAGGTATAGGATAGCATAGAGAGAATATATTTGCTTATTTCATAGAATTAATATACAAATAATTAGTCTTCAAAAATCAGTACAAATGATACAAAATTAATTCAAGTGGAAAGGAAATAGTAACACAGAAACCCCAGTATATTAAACCATAAATCCAGTGAACAAAAAGATATCTTATTAAACATTTTATTTAAAATGTAATGAACTTGCCAGTTGCGGTGGTTATTGTGGTATCTCTAATTCCAGCTCTTGAGAAGTAGAGCCAGGTGGATCTCTGCAGATCCAGGCCAGTCTGAGTTCCAGGCCACCAGAACTATGCGTGTAATGAGACCCCGCCAAAAGAAAATCAATCATGTATATAGACTAATCATTTATTCTCATGCCCATTCTGCTAATATTCAATACATCAATAAAACAAAGAATTTCTCTGTTGCTTTTCATAAATAAATGTGGACGCTAGGGGTATTTAATGTGTCAATCTAGGGAATCAAGTGGAAGGAAGTGTTTTGCCATCCCACAGTCAAAATTGACCCAGTCATTCCTTGTCTGAATGGAATCGGTGGAGAGAAATGAAGAAGAACTGAGTAAAAGAAAAGTTTCAGTGAGCAGACCTGGGGTTGGGGATCCAGTTTAGTGGAGGCCCCAAGGCTCACACGCTAATACTTGAGCGGGGCACTCACCCCAAGGGACCTATCATGATTGCCCTCTGAAAGACCCAACAAGCAGCTGAAAGAGTCAGATGCAGATATTTTGCACCCAAACAATGGACAGAAGATGCACCCTGTGTTGACTTAGGGAAAGCTTTAGAGAAGCTGTGGAGGAGGGCAACCTGTAGGGAGGCCAACAGGCCTCAAGTAACTCTGGACCAAGCCTTCCTTACTCCCCACCCCACCCCCCAGTGGATCTCTCTCTCTGATACTGAGCCACCAACCAGGCAGCATCCATCAGCTGACAGGAGGCCTCACCACATACACACAGCAGAGGATCACAGGTTCAGATTCAGTCAGAGAAGATGCAACAAGCTCAAGAGACTTGACTGGTGGTTGGAGGTGGGGCTTGACATCCTCTTGGAGACAGGGGAGGAGGTATGGGATGAGGAACAGTCAGAGGGTAGACCAGAGGATAAAGCTGAATGTAAAAAAAAGGTTAAATAATAAAGAAAAGAAAATTCAGTCGAATCTTCAAAAGACAATCAAGTGATACCCAAAACAAAAAAACAACAAGTGACCAGATATTTGAATTGAGGTTAGTTGAGCAGAATTTGATTGCTGCCCATTGTCTAATAATGAACCAAAGTCACCAATGTGGACACTATGTAGAAAGATGTTCATCAATGGAACACATAATGTATGATACATACCATCGTTCCCTTTGCTGATTTCTGTGTGTTGATATGTATCTTATGACACTTAACTGCAATTCTGTTCCGCCATGCCCTATGTTTTTCTGGCTTACTTCTTGGAAATAGTTCTAGAATACAAACATTTGTGGACTTCATGTGGTGAGAATGATTGATAATTAAACACGCCCACCTGGCTGAGCTTGAGCCTGCTGGAAACCAGTCAGCCTCCAAGCCAGGTCTGTGTGTATGCTTTAGGGGGTGATGGACCACATGGCAGGAAGCCAAGTGCGTATCAGCCCAGCACCTGGGAGGCTGGGATCAGCAGTAGAGAAGGAAAATCATGATTTTAAACATAAGGAATATGTCAAGTTATGAGGAGTTTCATACTATGCTTTTTTTTTATATTTTAATATGCTTTCAATCTTCTGTTTACACAAGCAGATACTGATTAGAACACGTGGTTTGTTGATACAGAATGCTAACAACACAGTCAGATTGTTTTGAAGTTCAAGAGCCTCTTTTGGTTCTTGGATGAAGCCTGTTCGTCTTAGACTGAAGATTCTGATCTTCATCATTTTCTTTGCCTGTGTCTTCCACGGTTTTATTCTGCTCTGATTCTATCAAAGTTTCCTTCACTTGGAAGTGCCTTAGCGCGCCAGAATCGCGTTCGACTAGATTACTGGAAGGGTGCTGGAGTGAGAAGTTGCCTGAGTTTTGGCTTTTTGCCAGGTGGACCTCTTTGACCCCTTTCACACCGCAGGTTACATCTAGTTTGGATGTCAGGATGAAGCAGGGACTCATGAAAATTCTATTTAATTTCCTTTTGAGGTGTTCTGACAGTACGGAAAGTAAATTATTCTAGAATTTTTCAGTTTCATAGGAAAATGAACTGGAGAAAACATTAAAAGGCAAATCCTCCTTGGCTTTTGAGAACAAAAGAAATAAGTTCAAATTGTTGTCAGACACTTCTGGCCATGTGGTACCTAGTAGATCATCAGGAACAGTTTACTCATGTGGTATTGGAGTGTTACTAAACGTCTCAGAAATAACATCAAATGCTATAGCTTCTTTACAATGATCCTGGGTATATGAAAGGATGGCCTCAAAGAATTAGTATTGCTTAGTATAACTTGAAATCTCCTGTGAGATAGTAATGATTTGGTTAGGGAGACTGTTTTAAAAGAATGGGACCTACTTGTTTACTCATCTGCTCATGTTGTTCTACCTTAGAGATATGAAGTTGGTTATTTACTTGGGAGCAATCATTGGTCCAAATTTGGATGTTTTGGGAACTTAGGAATGATTACTTTACAAAGACTATGACTTGGTGCTGCTGTTTTATGCCTGAAGCCTCAATAATAGTTCCACCCAGAAGCGCAGATACAATTGATATCCATGGATTGTTGGAGCCTGCTGGGCTTCAAGGTTAGCCTTGCTAGTTTGCTAAATTTTCTGCTAAATTCTTGCCAGTTCACAATTGCTACCAATGCCTGCTGGGGCCTGCTTAGACTCAAGGGGCCTGCTAGAGTTTGCTGGCCTGTTGAAGGAAGCCACCTCTTGGATTTTGTTGGGATGGACTCAATGGAAAGGATAATCTTTGGTAGTGTTCTTTCAGCTCATGCATTCTGCTGAATTCAATTTAATATAATTATCTTGCTTCACAGAACAGCCCCTAACAGAGTAGGGAGAAGTGGCCTTCTAGGAGGTTTTATTGAAAACCTAGGGTTATTGAGGGCAAGTCTTCCTCGATATTTAATCAGGTGAAGAGGCTTCCCCATTACGTGACCATGTTACAGCAAGTTTTGTGGCCTTGCTGTGGGCATGTAGGTAAGAGAGGGACAGAATCTGACTGCCTGCAGCTGAAGATTTGCACATTGTCTAACGTGGCCAGGGGTTTTGTTTTAAATGCACTGATTTCTCCCATCCAGGAGCAAGGCAATCTGCAGTCTGTCAACCATTTGTTGAGCAAGAGCACTGATTCACAAGTTAGAAAGAGGAAGAGCGGCGAAGGGGTAGGCAGGATGGCACACAGGAAGGCTACCCCAGTGATGAAGGGAGGACAGCCAGCTAGTGATGGAGGAGCCACACTTGCATGAGTGGGATGGTGACAGCCACCCAGTGATGATAAGACAGCCACTAGTGTGATGATGGTGACAGTCACATCAGTGATGATGGTGACAGCCATGCCAGTGAAGATGGTGACAGCAATGATGGTGACAGCCACACCAGTGATAATGGTGAGAAGCAATGATGCAGATGGTCACACCAGTGACACGGCTATAACATGCCAGTGACAGCCCATTGGCAGAGGGTGCAAGTATTTCTGAGCAGGCAGAGATCAAAGCAACCAGCCCACTGCCATTCTCTCACTCTCACATTCAAATCCACAACACTTTATAAGTTAAAAGTCAGAATGTCACAGAAATTTTTGAAGGAAGGAACCATCCAACGGGAACTGGAAGTTTCTAGACTGTTGTTATCATGTAGGTAGGCACTCAGATTATTATGAAATAGTCCTTTTGAGCCCCCTATACTTTTAAGGAATCATTCATAGAATGTTTTCACAGACCAAAAATAGTTCTCAGTTTTGCTATAGATCATCTCTGGTGTTTGTCCAGAGTCAATTTCATCATACACAGATTTATGACTCTGCTGCAAGCTAAACATTAACTTGATTTTCGTACGAAAATAGAAAATGCAAGTGAAAGTATCTTTTAAAAATAAAACTTGATTTAACTGATTTAATATATTTCCATACAAGAGAATACCTCATATAATCAAGCACATGAGGGTTGGACTCTGGAACCCCGCAATCAACAGGTAGGTAATGAGGCAAGGCAGGTAGGTTCTAATACTGTTCAGAAGTTGCAAAATGGAATGAATATGATGCTAGGTGGCTTTGGGGTGTATGCATCACTAAAATTCTCAGGAACCTGAGAATCCTGCTAGACTATGAAAGGCCATAGAGATCATAAGGTACTCCCAAGCTGAACTAACCTCAATGCATTTGTGTATTTAGTTACAAGAAGAAGGTAAACAGGTATTGCATTTGAGGCATGCTGATGGTGTTTGATGGCTCAGAGGAAGATTTAGGGGAAGCTGCAGGGGGGAAGGGAGGTGAAGTCTCACCCAGTTGTAGTCTGTTGAGCTATGGCGGATCTGGACTCACCCTTTATACTATAGATGCAGAACAATAGCAAGACAGAAAGAGCTCTCTAACCTGGGCTAGGGAGCCGGCAAAGGCAGGGTCCTGACAGGAGCCAGATTCCCTCCTGCTTTATTTCTTTTATCTAGAGAACAGGGCTCTGAGCTTTCAGAGCAGAGATGCAAACTCAGGTTCCCGAGGACAGATGTCTTGGTATAGTCCATTTTAGAGGTTTGAGAATGATTTCCTCCTGAATAACTCAGTACTGTTGAAGATGAACCAACAGAAGAAAAGGAAATCTAAACCAGATAGAGAAGAAAGAAAGTGCTCCCTTCTAAACTCAATGACCCCACTTTAATCTTGTATATCAACCCTATTAATAGAGTAGGTACCATTTGAGACGGAATGGAACCAGCCTTGAATAGCAGAATCTTGCCTTTAGCTTATTCACCTAACAAGTTTTGGGATAAAGACTCAAGGTCCTATTTAGGTGCTGACTATTAGATTTCTTTCCTAATTGCACTGACTGTATAGACTGCAGACTGCACAGATCCAGGGTACTCTTTATACACTGGATTACTTCCTGCTTTCTGTAGACGGCAGTAAGTGTGCCAGCTCACACCTAGGCCCCTTATTTATTTTGTTTTGTTTTTTGTTTGTGGATGTACATTTAATCTCGTGTGTGTGTGTGTGTGTGTGTGCAAAAGACTTAGCAATTTATCTCTCTCTCTTACATTTCAAATATTGTTTTTGCAGAGCAATGGTTTGAGGCTGGGAACCTCAATCAAAGTCAGGTCACCTTCTATAATCTGTTGAAGTGGGTTCACCCCAGAGACTTTCAGCCTGAAGATCAACCTTTATACTGTGGGACTAAGAATGTAGTCTAGATTAATGTGTTTGCATAGCAATGGAAGGTTTGGCCTTTGATCTCTGGCATAGGAAAATACCCAAGCCCATGTTGCTTTTCTTCTATCTAAGGTTTCTGCCATAGAGAGAAGAATTCTTTGCAGTAATTGGCCAACTGTAGCAGGTCTTACCATTTTGGTTTGGATGGAGTCCAGAACCTGAGAATGTTGGTCAGCTTTGTTTCTCTGTCTGCATCTGAAACTTTCCCCATATTGTTCTTCAGAGCCAGGTTTTAGGGCTGAGTCTGACTAGTTTTCCAAGAACAGATGCCAGGCTCCAGATGTTCCAAGTTATAAACTCAACTTATGATGTCCGGGGCCCCAATCTGTCTTAATAATATCCTTTCTCTGTAGAGAAAGACATTAGAAAAGTATGCCTTCCATGCTAGGGACAGGATAGTACCTGCTATGGTATGTGATAAATCTGTTTAAGGAGTTAAAGCATTAATTGGTCTCTCTCACCTTCAATATAAAAAATGCACCCTAACTCTCGGGTCATTGTATGTTCTCATCAAATCTTTCATTAAATGAAATCTGAAGTTGTGTATGGGATCACTTTTTATTTTTCTTTTCTATCCTCCTTTCTTCTTTCCTTTTTTTTTTATGTCATGGAAATTAAAATGACTGCCAGAAAGGCACAGAAAGCTTGGTGATGGTATGGGCTAGGTCTCTGAGGCCAGGAAGTCTGTACTATTTTAGGCCAGTACACAAAGCACTCTCCAATGGTCCAGGCTGCCTTCCTTTGAAAGGGCCGGTCAGGGAGTCAAGCAAGTGGACTTCTTCTGATAGTTTCTGGGATGTCAGGATGGAATGACTTGACAACATCCTTGTCCTGTGAAATCATAATTTCTAGGTTTGTCCTCCCACTGGATAGGGTGTTCTGAACAAAGGCTGAACCCATAACTATAGCAGAGAATCTATTCATGATGATTTAAGAACATTTTTAAAATGTTCTTGCACCCCACTTTCTCCCCCAAACATGTAAACAAACTGTATTATCTGCTCATTAGTGGCCGAAGCATCACCATTTGGGACAGATTGCAGGCACCTTCTGAATGTGAAATTTAGAAACACCCACAGCATATGAGCATTTTCAGTGAGAGCTCAAGATGTGGCTGATTTTTTCTTCCCAACACAGAGCATTTGAGGACAGAGCGCTGGGCAATGACCACGAGGGATGAGCAACCCAGGTGCGTGAAGAAGGGAAGAAGAGAAACTGGGGTGGGCAGACAGTGCAGTCAGCCTGCCCTGGGCCTCTCTCAAGCCTGAGTAGAGTGTAAAGATCTGTCTTCACTTTATGAAAATCCAGAATGAAAGTGGAGATACTGCCATTTTCAGTAATGGTGTCCTCAAAAGGTGTGCCTTCTCATCAATCTTTTATACCCCTGTTTATCTAGTGAGGAACTAGCTCATGATTACGATGGGGAGCCGGCACCTAGTTAGGGAGCACTGTAAAGGACCACCACAGAATGGGTAATCATTTGTTTGTTTTGTTTGTTTTTCAGTATTAACTGAAGGAACTAAACAGGGTGTATACTTTCTCTCTTTCTCTCTCTCTCTCTCTCTCTCACATACACACACACACACACACACACACACCCATTCCTTCCTACAAATTCCATTCAACACAATGAGTAGTGATTCAACCTAATTTGTGGACCCTTCTGTTGCTCTAAATGACTTGATGACAGCGACGCACTAATTTCTAGCCCCGATCCTGCTGTCACTGCCATAGAGAATGTCTTCCAGCGCACAGCCACATTTAGACTCACCTCCTGCTGTCCAGCAGGAGACTACTTTTTTGACCCATGACTGTTGTTAGCAATTTTCTTGAATTACATTTTACAGTTCCTCACTGTTGTGATAGTTTTCAGGCATTTGATTTCTAACTAAGCTGTTCACACTCTTATGGAGAGATGATCTACATTCTAGTGTTCTGTGAGTTGCATGCATTGCAGTATTTTTTAATTGGATGGAATTATTTATCTGCAATTCTGTTCCAATGCTAGCTGCCAGCCTTAAGTTGGGGATGAATGAAATTAAAGGATACAAGAAAATATTAATTCACCAAGTCTTCAGGAGAACAGGCCACTAGATTCCAGGGAATCCTTGAGAGGTTTACAAGGAACACATGCCTGAATACAACTATTGTCTGTTCCTGGAGCCAGTGGGTGAAGGTGATTATAGGAGGAGGAGAGCACTTCAAAGGTAGCGGGGAACCCTGGGGATCAGTGGGCCACAAATCATTGCGACGCTTATCACTGTGCTTTTCCTGAATAGGTTTTGTCGGAATGTGTGATTTGAGAAGAGATGATACCAGAGAAAAGCAGTTGTTCAGCTTTACAAGGCATGAACTTATAGAAGTAACTGGGAGGAAAGAAAGAAGGAACATTCTGTGACGTTAGAAGAAGTGAATATAGACCTGAAAAACCTAAGAAACTGATCCAGAGCCTGGAAGCCATTGTGTACACTGGACTTAAATAAGCTTGCAGTGCTGCATGTGTAGTATCCTGTAGCACAAGTGATCGGTGATCGTGCTTTCTTCCTATCCTAAAAGTGAAGATTCCCAACGGTCAGGGAATACTACTAGGTTGGCTGTTGGGGACAGAGGCTGAGCTATTCAGCAAATGATTTACACTTGGGGAGATTTTATTTCTAGACAAAGCAAGGACAGGCTCTGGAGGTAGTATGAGCAAGCTCAATCTTTACCAACAACTCTCTGAATAACCCCCTGCTTTGTTGTTCTTACAGCGTTTGACAACATCATTTATTTGCCCTTGGTTGTTCTCACCATCCTGATCTGACGTGAGATCTGCTATCCCTTGAGGAAAAGAATTTTGAACTTAAACATCTGAGGGGGGTGTGGCCAGTGCAAGTGCCTTTTTACTTTCTTTCCAGACTGGTTCTGTCCATGGCCTCAGGCATGGCTGCTGTTTTCCCATCTGTAAAGTGATAATAACTCTGCTCTGACAGAGAGGTATCATGGGAACAAAAAGTGTTCACCACATTTCTCCTTGAACTCAGTGTGTTATCATTGTCATACAGGCCCCCATTTCCTGCCTTTAAAGGTTAGATGAGACTCCGAGGCATGGATACATAGCTTGCCCTCTCCTCAGACTCCTAGCAGAACTGCAATGATGGCTCACATGATACTGATGGGTGGAAGAGGCAGAAGATAAATAGGTATCGAAAGCTTTCCTATCCCTGCAGCAGCCATGAGCCCAGCTATAGAGTGTCAAGCCACTGCCAGAACACCAGCCATGGATACTCTCCTGACTGTTTCTTCTCACTCTAAAGTGTTCCCTAAGGATGCTGTCAATGTCTAGCAAAGCCTGGTGTTCCCAGGAGCCAAAGGGATTCCAGGCACCATTTGCGGTGTGAGGTGCCTGTAAGATCTTTGTAATAGCAGTTAGTTGTTTAGTTGGAGAATTTGTCTCAGAAAGGATAGTCAGTCCACTAAGAAGATGTACAACCTTTAACGTGATTCAACGCCAAAATAAAAGCTTTAAGATTCAGACTGAACTTTTATAAGAACTCAGGGCATTCTTCCCCCTCCCCTTCCTCTCTCTCTGGGAGGATTCTATTAATTCTCCGATAATGAGAACTGCACCGATGCCGCCTCCACACTCTCCCTTACCCATTTCAAGAGCAGAGAGGCCATTTGGATGAATATAGGTTTCCATTTTCTTGCATTAAATTGTGTTGTGGGGGAAAGAAACAAAATGTGGATGTAAGGTTTCCACAGAAATGTCCTTATTTGAGAAGAGGAGTTTTATAGGGAACACTTGACAACCTCTCACTACACTGGGCACATTTTTCTCCATAATCTGTAATTATTGATAATATTCATCATTCTTTGATGCACAGTCAAATATAGTTTTATTTCCAAAGATAATATATTAGGGAGACATAAAGCAGTTTTGCTGAATGGAGTGATCCGGTAGAGGCTCCTAAGTAAATACAACTCTGCGTGCTTACAGATGCTGCCCCACATGTGATATAGAACAATGGCCTAAAGTCTCGCCGAAGAAATATGAAGCTCACAGATAATGAGCCACCGCTATGAGGTGCCATCTTATAAAAGACAGTGCCTACCAGATGTGGAATGCTTAAGGTATTTTGCCACAAAGGCATAGGAGGTATCTGGAGGCAGAATTTATTATTTTATAAGCCTTTACTTGTAATATTTTCTGTTTCATTGTGAGGGCTCACTGCCCTAGTAACTCGGGGTGAGGGAACTTGATGGGACACACATCAGATTGACGGATATCTCACTGTTCTGAGGAAAGAACCGTTCCTACCTGCATACATTCTTCAAGGAAAAAACCTCCAAGAGGAAACGCAGCTTTGCTGCAAGCATTCTTCGTTGGTGAATTGAGCTGTTGGTACAAAACACGCCGCCTAAGTGGATCATTCCAGGGTTAATGGGGGATTTGTGTGGATGGCAGCACTGAACACAGAAGCTCTTCCTCTGGATCTAACATGGAGAATCCATTAAAGCTTTCGAAATTGTCTTTTAGGGTGTGCTAGGTGGATGAGGTGTGAATTGTACCCAAAAGTGTAAGTAAAGCAGTATCAGGGGCTTTGCTTCCCTGAATGCCCTAACAATATTCTAGGTAAAAGCAGCTAGATGATTCAAGGCTGCCAGTATTCTGAGGAAGCATTGCAAGTTATTACAGGCTGAGGTAGCTGTCATGAGGCACCCCTACTAAGTTCCAAATGCACTCTTGTTTGTTGTAAAGCATCTTCATGTCACTTTCACAGCACACCCCTGTATATTTCCAGAGGCAAGCAGTCACCCAACTATAGACTTAAAATTCCCCAATTATTATTTCCTCAAGAAATGTTCAGACATCTGATATTCTGGGCACAGCTTCTAGAGTCTGTATGTGGACGTATCCTGCATGGTCGTCAGGCAATGGAGAGGGTTTTGTTGTTCTTGTTTTATTAAGAATTGTCTTTGGCTTTAAGAGCTAGCTTAGGGTTGGGGATTTACCAGTGGCAGAGCGCTGCCTAGGAAGTGCATGTCTTGCCCGTCCCCTCAGCCCCTGAAAAAAGAAAAAAAGAGCTAGCCGTTTTGATATGAGAGAAACATAAAATCAGATCATAATGCTTGTTACATAGGCAAGGACAAAATTGAACCAGTGTTGCTTTGAGTACACCTTTGCTCTGCAGTCATGCATGAGCTACAGCTTCCCCTCCCCCAACCCGGGTGTGTGTGTGTGCAAAAGGTGTGTGTTTCACACATTTATATGAAGAGGTCTTAGGCTTCACCTTACTTGTGACGGGCTCTCTCGCTGTTGTTTGTTTGTTGTTGGGGATTAGCTGCCCAAGCATCCAGGATTCTTCTTTAGGGACTTAGAGTTATGAACCCAGTCCAATTTGGACTCAGGTCTCATGTTGGCACAGCTATTAGATTTGTAAGCTTGTGTTATCTCCCTGACCCACTGCAGTATTCTTTGTGTGTATTGAGCACAGACAGTGCTGAGTGTCTCAATGCATTAGCATTCTAAATAGATCATCATTTGGATGACTCCCTCTTTGCTTCTGGCTTGTCACTACCAGTAACACTTATTTTACAGTGTGCACAGTTTGGTGTTTATATTTCAATGGCTTACACCAACGGTTCTGTTTTCATTACTTCCAGATTGAATTTAAACTAGTAATGAAGAATACACTATGGATGCAAAAGTTAGCGAGATGTCCTTCTGTTATGATGCACAATTTTGTAATATGAGTGAAAGTGCTTGAGGAGGCAAGCTGTTGAATACACATCACTTTCTGTGAAGGTTCAAGAGGTTATTAAAATTGTGCTAATTTTGATTCATTTGCTTCACAAATGTCTGAAATCGCTTTCTCCTGTGAAGAAACCAAGAAAGGAATTGTGTCAAGTGGACACTGGGTAAAGTGCTATTAAAGATTTGAAGAAATATGCTCTCTTAAAGAGATTGCAGATGTCAGCATTTGCATTTTAATTTAAAGAGCCAAGTTACAGGACACCCATTAGATTTAATGGGATCCATGCTTTAGCCCTGATTATCTCTCAATATTCCCCTTTGCAGACAACCGGCGTCCATCAAACTTTTATATTCTCATCAGAAGGGTAGAATGGCTTATTAATCTGCAACGAGATGGGTGTTCATGCTTACATTTGGGGGAAAAGGGTTGGTATTCAAAATGTGTTAAAAGGTAATACTAAGGTGTGGATATTAGTTTTGGGAACTTGATAGCCACTTCTGCTATTTTGTAGGCTACAACAATCAAACAGGCATATCGTTTTCTTTAACCATTCTCCCATTTGTAAAAACTATCTCACCTCATACACACACACACTCACTGTACAGGCAGGTTTCTGTGTTGCTTCTGTCCGATTTATGCCACAATTTAAGTCCATTTCTGAAAAGGTAAGACAGTTTCTCATATCAAAGATTACCGATTGCTGAGTTCACTCTGGTCTTGGTACTCTTGGAGAAAATTGCGCTTAATCTTCTCAGAGGCAAAAGGACAGGAGGATTGAATGAGGAACTGTGGGAGGAGACTTGGGGCAGGGGAGGCAATGTAAATAAATAAATAATTTTAAAACAAATGTTTGTCATCAGGTGGATTACTACAGGTAGTTACTTGTAGACACAACCTAGTAATTCAGACAAACACATACACAATCAGAACTCTAAATGTTGCAGCCAAGCCAGTATATGTTACCAAATAAGTCTCACTCACTATGGACTTTCTGGATCCTAATCATAGTGCACACGTGAAGCTGTGTTGATCCAGGCCATTTCAGCAGTTTTAGTTTTGCTATGTCCCATACATAGGCTTTGGTTTAGACTTGTTTCCCTTTTGTGACCCTTTCTATTACTTTAATAAAAGGTGTTTTAAGGCATACAATAATAGTGTACATTTACAAACCATACATTTTGGTAAGTTTGGAAATCTTTATGTTTACAGAAGCATTGCAAAAATAGTAAAAATGTCTCCTCCTGCTCAGGGGCTCCTAGTATCCTTTTCCACTTCGATTTATCACATTGCTTGACGGTTGTTCATCGACTTTGCCCCCTAGCCTCTATGCTAAGCTGTGTTCTTGTCTCATCTCTTTGTACTTGTAACTGAGTAAGTACCATTTCTACCTCCTTCAACCCGAGTTTCTAAGCGAAGTTTTCTGCACTCACTGTTTCAGTTCCTACTCTGATACTTTTCCATTAATGACCTCCTTGTCTGGATCAAGCCACATGCTTTTCTGCTAGAGTCATGTTATTTCGCGGGCCTGCTGGGTGGTCCACCTGTTTAACGGCTGCATCCCTGACACTGACTTACTACCAGCTAGCTTCTGACTCTTGTTAGCTGTCACACTCTGTATGGCAAATAATTTTGTACCGCCACCACTCCACAGTCAGTCCTCTGTTCTGTCTAGGGTCTAGCTGGCTCCATTTCTCCACTGTCTGGTTCTGGAAGTGTTCCTGAACAGCTGATTGACATTAGTGACCTAATCAAGTTTTTGGCTTTTGACATCTGGGAGTGAATCCATCCATTGTCACATGGCTGTTAAGAAAGCATTGGCTACTAAAATTAAACCAACACTGTGTTGGCTATAATTCCTAAAGCTCTTCTGAGTCACTATCTGCCTCAGTGTCACAGACATGAATGTCACTGGCCTATAGGTAGGTTGAACTGAGTGACTGGTTAGCAGATGATGTGGATTGTTGAAAAGATAACACATCTGATAAGAACTTGACTCAGACGATGAGGACAATTGGGGGCCTATTTTCTACAGAATCACAATGGTCTTCTGTTTAGTTTTGAACACTCAGAGTTTTCTTTACTTTAAGTTGTCCAGAGGACACACGTCATTACAGCTTCTCCATCTCTGCCTTCACCAACATTGGAGAGAGAGATTAAACAGCAAAACGTTTAGCTCAGTTTTTTAAAAACACCATGGTCAAATGGGGCTACTTAGTGTTCGAGTTAACTGGCCGAGAGCATTTCTTCTCTTAAGTTCCTTACAGCATAATGGACAGGAAGCGAAACTAGGAAGTTTTAGCATCAGAAGTTGACATGGAGACTCTCCTTCAGACCAGGAGCCAACCCACCTGGGCACAGTGGTCGGCCATTTGCATCAATCACCCACCAGAGCTTCATTTCCATACTGCTCTTTGTATCCAACTGCAGTTGTGTGTGAATTCTGGGTCCCACATATCTTGTGAAAGAATCCATGAGTGTGTTTTGTAAATTTATTTTCCCAATAATGTTTTTCTTTTAGGAGATGAACTTGTGAAGTGAGCAGAGATAAAGAAGTTAGACACAGGAGAACCCTTCCCACCTTTGAGGAGATCTTGCAGGAGTCCTAAGTATTCTTATGTGCAAAATAGCCTCTAGGACGGCATGTCGTGACTTTACAGATAAGTATTCATCCGGCATTCTTATTCATATTTCCAGTCATGCTGTATCATGATACTGGTGAATGGTTTAGGAATTTAGTCTAGCTCCAAAATACAATTAATTTAAATTGATAAATCTAAATTTATTGATCAAGAGTGGTGTTTTTTTGCATAATCTATATAGACATGTAAGAAAAACATATGCCTTGAGACTTCTTCAAGGATTAGGAGTGACAGCCTAGGAGGATAGTGACAGTGCCTGACTCTCACCGGATGATCAGTGGATTCCAGTAGTCCTTGCAGAGTCCTGCCGCCAGTCAATCAGAAACTTGAAACAGCAGACCCTTCAAAAGCCTTTCTCCTCAGGGAGTTGGTGCTTGTTCTTTAAAAGCTTATTCATAAGGTTTGCAAAGAAATCAAAGAGCAAGAATAGAAGACACAGTGGATGTGAAACAGCAACTCGGCAGTTGGGTATTTTGAAGCCGCCAGGCTCATCTACAAGTGAACAGAATCCCCACCTTTAATCACAGCAATTTGGCTTCTCCAGCTTCCTCCCTTGGAATACTCTGTTTAGAAAGATGGGCGAGAGGATATGTAGGAAGGTGTAAATGTCTCTTTGGAGAGGAGATAAATAAAAAAGCCAACACCATCCTCCCCGCAATATGCACTTTAGATGTAAACTAGACGCTTTCACTCTTTAATCACCATTCAACACCTGTCATATTGAGCTCATACATACACTAGACACTGCAACACTAGGGGATATAAATATGAGTTTGCAGTTCTTCCTACAGTGTGTTGGTATGAACCTATTTCTTTGAAACGATGAGCTGCCAGCACAGAGCACATCCAGCAGGCTGGATTCCTTGGGTTTGTATACAAAGAAGTCAGTTTCCTAAAGTATGTTCTGTGGAATAAGAGCCTAGATGTACCTTGGGACACACACACACACACACACACACACACACACACACACACACACACACACACACACACACACACACACACACACACACACACACACACACACACACACACACACACACACACACACACACACACACACACACACACACACCCACACACACACACACACACACACACACACACACACACACCCCACACACACACACACACACACACACACACACACACACTCACACACACACAGACACACCTCAGCCACATGGGGTGGAGGTGAGAGAGAGACAGAGAAATAGAGACAAGAGAGAAGATGGAGAGACAGAGAGGACAGAGAGACAGAGACTAGACAGAGACAGAAAAATAGAGTGATTAAGAGTAGAGAAAAGATGGAGAGGGAGAGATCGGAGAGAGAGACCAGGGGAGAGTGAGGGATGGAGAGAGAGAGAGAGAGAGAGAGAGAGAGAGAGAGAGAGAGAGAGAAAACCTACAACCAATATTTGAAAATGGTTAGCTCTTCCTTACTGAGGATCTGTACAGAAGGCTCATTTATTTAACACTGAAAATTCTTTTATAAAACATTGTTTAATCCAACATTTCCAAGCTCCTTAATTGGGGTACCTCTCTGAGGGGGCGTAATAACTTAAGTGGAACCTGCGTTAGGGAAACTCAGGATTGAAGCAAAAGTGGAAATCATGTCCACAGAAAAAGCGCTTCCAGTTCTCTCCTGACTTTGTAGCAGGGTATCGCCCCTAGAGGCCTCATTACTGCCTCTACACTTAGCCCAGCAGAATTGGTACATGGCACATATTTAATACACAGACTATGCATATACATGTGTATGTATCTGTATATATATATATATATGTATATGAAGCCACAAAGTGAAAATAGAAGACCTAAAAACATACCAGTTTTAAAATTTACCTACTTCTCCTCATAAATGTGGCCTTGGTGATCACAGATGTTTTGTATAAAGTCGGGTATATTTCATCCAAATCAGCTGGACTATTTTTCATTATCGGCATGAGTAGAATTTAATGAGAGCGTCTAATAAAATCTGCCTCACACTGCCTTTGCTTGTCAATGTCCATTTTCTGAACCCCACTGATGGGGGCTCCACCCAGACTCCTTTCTGAATCTTGAGGAATCTTCCATGCTGTAAAGAAACTCTAACCATACATTGAAGAAAAACAGAGAAAATGAAGCTTTTATAACAGTTTGACGGAGCTTTTAGCATGGGCTGTCAATTACAAAACAATGCGGAGTTGAAAATAGAAGCTGGGATAGTTCAAAGCAGCAGACATTGGATTATGTCGATTCTATTCTGTGCAGAACAGTGGTTTTTGCCCTGCAACTCCAAGTTCTTGAGACCTAGCACACACTGCACCAGTAAGTATATTAGTTATACAGATTTCATTGACAAGACTCTTTGCTTTGCCCTAAAGCTTCCACTTCATTCCCTCGTAGCATGGCAAGTTTCTTTCATGTAGCTCTGTTTCTGCTTCATGATTCCCCCAACCAGCTTCCTTCTGATATTGTTGCTACTAACAATGGAAATACAGAAATAAGAGATTAAAAAATGTAAATTTTATAAACAGAAATCAAAGGTCCTAAATCCATAGCAAAGAAATAATATAAGTAAGAACATTAAACACACACATAAATAGTGCTTCTAGGCTGAATATACAATAATTCAGCAAGGTTCTAAGCGTTTTAAACTAAGCATAAAATGCCCTTTTGATAATATTTCACAGCTGCATTTCTTTAAATATTTAGCATTCTATTAAAGAGAATACCCTTTAGTTTATATTAGTTATAATTCTGCTTGTTAATATGAGGGAATTTAGTATGTTAAAAAGACTTATGTATATACAAAGGGGAATTTATGCATACGTTGGACAACGTTCACTTTTTATTTATTTCTGAATCTCATCAACATCTGCATATAGCTACAACATTTAAAATGATTTGTCTCTTTAATGTGCAATAATATTCTCAACACCCCAACGTGCCATTCATTAATGCCATCAGAAGACAGGTTCCTTCAAAGCTACACAGAAGTCTGTGCTTAGAAAGACTTTAATGAACTCAGCACTTTTGAATCCTGACACTGTAATGCCTATTACATATTCATTGTCTAATGGAAGACTCTTTAACTCATGATTCCTGGTGTAGTTCTTCAGAAATATTGTCAAAGTCACCACAGAGACTGTGAAAATTCAGGACTTTGAGTGGCACACGTATACGTTATCAATATTTTGGCTAGCACTGTCTCCTAGTTACTACAATAGAACTTCTGTGCTTAGCATTAATGGGAAAGAATAAAGTGTAGACCTTGGAAGATGAGTAAATAGTATACAATGTTCATGACATATAATCAAAATATTACATTGTGTATCACTATGCAATTTTATTTGTTTATTATACTTTAGTAAAGTAGGGAAACTCAAATCAATAGTAAGTTAAAGAAAATAGTAATTTGATATTCAAGTTTTATGTTTACTTAAAATTTAAAGAAATCCCCCCCCCTCTCTCTCTCTCTGTGTGTGTGTGTGTGTGTGTGTGTGTGTGTGTGTGTGTGTGAACTGGCAGGACTCAGTTCTTTCCCTCCACCATGTTGGCACTGGAGAATAAGGCAGGTCCTAGGGTTGACAGTGGACTTTCTTATCCACTGAGTCCCCTCATTTGAGTTTTAGGAATATTATTCAAAACAATTATAAACTGGACATTTACATGGAGGGAGAAATTCCAGTGTTTCAACTTTAGAATCATCTGTTGACTTTTTACTCACAGGCTACAGATACAGAGATAGTGCTCATATTCTTTTCCTGCTTCCTACTAACATGATTGTGTTTGAAACAGGGATGTAAGGATACGTTCATTAATCTGCAATACCTTTGCGGTAGTGGAACGATGGCGGAAAACATCTGCTAATTCCTCACACTGTTTCATGAGGCATATTCTCTGATCCCTGTGGGCTTCTGTAGCATGCAGATGTTAGAACCTCTGGCACATTCAAAATG